>NC_057810.1:218462539-218579509 GCF_018294505.1 Triticum aestivum | reverse complement strand
TGGGCGCCAAATCACCTTCCCCCGGGAAGCTCCCTTCTCCCGAGCCGTGAAACCTCAGCCCCACCTCCATGGCGCCCCCCACCGCACCAATTTCACAGCCGCCCTCCTCCCTAATGCCGGAGACGCTGTCCAATTGCCGTCGTGCACTGGGTCGTGTGCCTCTTACTCCATGCTGCTGGTGCTGCCTCAATGACGGTCGCGTGAACCGTAGCGGAGCCGATTCACCCCCGCTGTTGTTCACGGCGCCGGAGCGGCTCCAACTTCGGATCCGTCCAGAGTCCTGGCGCTGCTTCCGCGTAGCTGTCGACCGTCGTGACATCACTCTTTCCCTGCCGCCGGTCACCACCGCAATCGCACCGGCCTCACCGACTCGGCAGCTGGACCTGACTACTTCACCATGACGCCAGATAGGTCGCACCCTCATCTGAAACACTTTATTTAGGCATCAGTTGTCTGAATTTTTATTCTGGGCCAATCGATTCCCAATGGGAAGCAGCACCCCTCGAGGCGGTGGAGCTCCTAGGCTTCCGGTTGGCTGGTGTCTAACGTAAGGGTGCGAGGCCGCAAGTTCGCCGCGGAAGCAGCGCTTAGATGGCTATCTTTTAGAGTTGCGTGGGTTGAAGGTACTGCCGCCGCCGGATCTGGATGACGGGGAGTCTTTGTGGATTGGCCCGGGGGCGGCGCAACCACGGCAGTGCGGTGGGGCGGGGAGCGGGGTTTTGGACGGGGCCACGGACGGCAGAGGCAGGCTACTCTGCCGTTGGTCGCTGGCTCTTCAGGGAAGATTCCGAACAGTGTCAGCCGGGAGGCACAAGACGGCCATCAAGCCATCCGGCGTAGATCGGACAGTACCAAAATAAAATAAAATCGTGTGACCCCAATTTAGTCTTCAGTCAACAGACGTGTGACCACTCTCGTACCTTGTTGTTGATCTCTTAGTCTATTTCTTTGGATCAAAGAGATATGTCGTTCTTAACTTTATGTGTTATCTGCATCTTCAAACACACCGTCTTCCGACTCACCGCACCTGCTCCAACAAGGGAAGCATACACCAGAAGGGAGCTAGAGTCCCTACTCAACAGTTCTCTGCATCGAATGCGCGTGCCCGACATGGACAGCCACAACAACTGCAGGGCCATCGACAAGTCAGCACATGATGCTCACTCCTATGGATGGCAGCCAGATAGGTTGTACCCTCATCTTACTTGTGTGCAACATTTATGGCTTTGTTATTCATCTAAGCATGGAAAATAGATCATCACATTTCACTATATTCATGTTGATCTCTTACGGGTCTTGTTCAGGAGTTCACGTCGTTCCATAGTTCAGCTAAGATACTTGTTCTTTAGGTAACGCTATTCCATAGTTATCATCCATCAGCCAATGCTATCCCACAGGCTGGTGATTATAGTATTATACCACTTCTAGTATTACCTATGTTGTTCTTTAATACTTTTGTGTGTCATCTAGTTAATCTCGAGTACAAACGATACATATTCTGTAGCTTTCATCTGTGTTCTCCCTTTAGTTTATGAGACCTGTTGCTGCTAGTTAACCCAGTCCTACTATTTATGTCGTCTCCTACAGGCACTCATTTACATAAATCTAACTACTAGTTGTCTTCCATGCATGTCAGATATAATTGCACACACTGATATATCCACAAGAACCTCACGGAGCAATGTAAAGGCCAATAAACTTGATGTCAATGATACCCAATATGATGGAACATGTAAAGGCAGTTCTTCAAAAGACTTGCAGAAAGATGATGAATCCTCTTCACCCCACAAGGTCCTTGCTCTAACTTGGCATGTGATATGGGTACAACATGCATATAATGTCCTGGAGTGTATCTACTCTGTTGCAATGCCATGTGCTTAGAATGCTGATCATGCATGTAAATATATCATGCCTTCCTGTTTTTCAGTACCTATTCCATTCATGATAACATGTTTTCAAATTCAAGTACTGTCATTCTACTCTATCGCAATGCCATCTGCTTAATTTGGACATCATGCTTCTGAATATCTTATGCATTGTTATTCATCAGTATGTACTTCATCTATCTGCCATACCATGTTTTTTACATTGAAGTGATGTTCTAGTGCTCTGTTGCAATGCCATCTTATTTTCCCAATCATACAAGTGTACGTTGCCTTGGTTATTTCTGTACGTATTCCGCTAGCATATAGTTTTACATTCAACTAGTTTTTTTTGCTGTGTTGTCCTGTCGTATCCCTAGCTGTTACACCATACTCCCTTCGTCCGGATTACATGTTGCCGAAATGGATAAAAAAGGATATATCTAGAACTGAAATACGCCTAGACCCATCCATTTTTTTCCGGATGGAGGGAATACATGTCAATATGTCATGCCTTTCTATTCTTCAGTACCTATTCCATCTCTCTGCTGTCGCATGTTTTATAATTAAAGCACCATTCTTCTATACAAGGCATGCAAGGAGAAGACAAATATGTTAGAATCTGAAGGGTTACAAACAAGGCCTTCGCAAAATATCCAAACGCCAGGAGATAATAAACCAACTCCAGTTTTTATAGATACTGCTCCAGCACAGAGAAACCCAACTCCTACTGATAATAAGCAGATTCCAGTGGCCAAAGAACTAGTCCGCTCCAGTCGAGCAAAAATATGTCAACTCAATTCTAAGTAGCGTGTGCGTATCCTTGCATCATGAAATTTTATAGCATGCTGATCATATTTTCTACATGTTTCTTACCCATCTCTCTTTTAGAAAATAAGCTTAACAGATAGAAGAATTTCTGCAATGGTATCGTTTATGAGGAAAGATTTTTGCAGGAATTCTCTGTGCTCCAATGTAGATGTAAGTACAAGTTGTATATCACTATATTTTTACATCAGCATGTATTTTGTTAATCGGCGTGAATCCAACCTTTATCTGATCTAAATTTAGTTGTAGTAAAATGTATGATTAAAGGCCACAATGTTGATTTTTGCAAGGAAAACTGCCTGGTAGTTTTGCATCCTGAGCTGCATGAGTGTACTATCTCATATCAGTGGGTTTGAATATTTTGGTTCTGCAGTGGGCTTTTCAGTGTTTTTTTACTGTGTTGTCCTGTCGTATCCCTAGCTCTTACATCATACTCCCTCCGTCCGGATTAAATATCGCAGAAATGGATAAAACTAGATGTATCTAGAACTAAAATACGCCTAGACCCGTCTACTTATTTCTGGATGGAGGGAATACATGTCAATATGTCATGCCTTTCTATTCTTCAGTACCTATTCCATCTCTGCTATAACATGTTCTATAACTGAGTCACCATTCTTCTATATAAGGCAAGCAAGGGGAAGACGGCTCTGTTAGAATCTGAAGGTTTACGAACCAGGTCTTTGCAAAAGATCCAAGCGTCAGGAGATAATAAACCAACTCCATTTTTCATAGATACTGCTCCAGCACAGAGAAATCCAACTCCCACTGATAATAAGCAGATTCTAGTGGCCAAAGAACTAGTCCGCTCCAGTCCAGCAAAAGAATGTCAACTCCATTCTAAGAAGCGTGTGCGTATCCTCGCATCATGAAATTTTATAGCATTCTGATCATATTTTCTACATGTTTCTTACCCATCTCTCTTTTAGAAAATAAGGTTAAACGATAGAAGACTTCCTCCATTGGGATCATATTCGAGGAAAATATATTGCGGGAATTCTCTGTGCTCCAATGCTGATGTAAGTACCTGTTGTATATCACTATATTTTTACATCAACATGTATTTTGTTAATCGGCGTGAATCTAACCTTTATCTGATCTAAAATTAGTTGTAGCAAAATGTTAAAGGCACCAATATTAATTTTTGTAAGGAAAACGGCCTGGTAGTTTTACATACTGAGCAGCATGAATGTACTATCTCATATCACGCACATTACTGAATTGTAGTGCTTCTCTGGTTGCCCATTCATTCATTGTGTCAATGTTGCTTTCGTACTACCTTAACTGGCTGATGATAGCTGCGCCATATTGTGTTAATTTGGTGTAGGCTACTTGCCCAAACGTTCGTTGTGTCAATGTTGCTTTCCTATTATCTGACTTGGCCAATGATAGCAATGCTAGTGTGTTAATTTTGTGCAGGCTGCTGAAGATAAGAAGACAAACTCTGAAAACAGCAAGGCAACCCCATTGTTTCTTTCCAGTAAATCTAGGCCAGGTAATATGGCAATAACTCATGATTAATCTGTTTGGTTCCCGTCCTAATTTATGTTATGATGCAGTGGTCGAGACACTCTCCACTATCAGTAATACAAGCCTGCCAAAATCGCCATCTGAATCTGTTCAGTATTGTCGGGGATTGGGTGCGACATATGCCAAAGGATGGCTTATCATGGTGGGGGCGAGTAGGACATCGCCGGTGCCTGGAAATGGGATGAGGCGAAGACATGCACGCCGGCGAATCTTACCTAGCTTCAGGGCTCTCCGAGGAGATAACACCCCTACTGCTGCTCTGCGGGGTCTCCGCATGATCACTAAGACAAAGTGACTACAATGGTGCTCCTGGAGCTGTATCGGGAGGCAGGAGAGAGCAAGGCTAGTTCTCTCCTCCCTATGCTATCTGGTCTATCTCTATCAAGGTCCGAACCCTTTGCATGGGTGCCCCAGGGGGCTTATATATGCCTACCCCCCGGGGGGTACAATGGTAATCCGGCTGGGCATGGGTCCCAGTCGTCGGTCTCTCAGGCCGCTGTCCTTTCCGTCAGCTTCTGGGTCCCGCCGACTGGCGGGTCCGGCGGACAGGCTTGATACTGTAGCGGTACTCCTGATGACGCAAGCTTGGTCATTGGGTCGTGGCAACAGCGCTGCCGTCTATCGGGCGATCACTGTCGCCATTCCCCATCCCATCTGGTTAATGGCTCGTGGGGCCCTGGAGAGGAGTCGGCCGACTCCAGGGAGGCCGACTCCCATAGGTCCGTCTTCGGGGCATTCAGGCCGCCTTCGGTCCACCCACTGACACGCGGCCCCGCGGTCCCCGGGCCGTACAGGCCGGCGTCGTGGGCACAGTGCGTTGCGCACTGTGGCTGAGGTCAGGGCAGGCATGGCAACAGTGTCGCGCCTCGCTGGAGATCTTCCAGCAATACGGCTCACTGTAGCCATGCCGGTCCTTCGTAGGCAGAGGGGGGGGAACGGCCACGCCATGACCGTACCCCGCATCGTGCTTCGAGATGAGGGAGGAGTCATGGGCCGACTCTCCTTAGTCGGCCTCTCTGGAGGTCGCCAGCTTGGACTCGGCTTGTCTTGGAGTCGCCGTCTGGGACTCGGCTTGTCTGGGAGTCGGCTCCTGGGACTCAGCTTGTCTTGGAGTCGGCTCCTGGGACTCGGCTTGAGGGGCGCGGCCTGCCCCGATGTCTTGAAAGATCCTGGGACCCGGGTTAGCCTACTCGTGGCCCATTACTCCGACAAGTATCCTCTATCTCGAATGCAACGGAATAAATGTATGTTTGTGAACCAATTAATGGCTGGAGCAATGATGGAAATGGTGGATGAATCAGAGGTGCAGAGTCGTGCAACACAACAACTGATCAATGTTTCAGAGACAGTGTAGCAAAGCAGAAAGAACTTGCCCACATGCTTATGGGCGTCATCTGTGCTGAGGTTGCAGATTGTGACGTTGTAGATGGTTAGGTTCTGCTCATTTATTTGCACTGGCATCAATCTTTGATTGCCCAGTGGATGTAATTTCCTGTAATATATGCTGGATGTGCAACGTTATTCCATGTATGTCGTACCTTTGCGTGATCGGTTTTGGTCCTATGCATAATTGCTCGTCGTAATGGGCTCAAATTATCTAATTTGGCCTAAAGACATGTATGAACTTTAGTGGGCCCATTAAGTTAATGGGCCGTTACTAGGCCGAAAGTTAATGGTCGGCCCTCTTACCTCCCGGGTCGTTAACAGGCCGACATCAAAGCGGGCAACAGCTGGCCCCAGTTTATTTCACGGGCCGTTAACAGGTCGTTACTAAGTTTGGGCTACATATGGCCCAACTATATTTTAGGCCTTTAGCAGGCAGAAAGAGACAGCGGGCTTGTACTGGACCATGAAGACCATGGGCCGCTAAGAGGCCGAAAGTCAGGTCGTATTGTAAATGGCCCAACTGTGTTGTGGGCCTTTAGCAGGCCGAAAGAGAAACCGGGTTGGTATTGGACCATGAAGGGCATGGGCCATTAAAGGGCCAAAACTAAGGTCCGACTACAAATGGCCCAACTCATTTTTGGTCCGTTAACAGGCCGAAAGTCACACAGGGCCGGGAATTGGCCCAACACTTAAATGGGTCGCTAAAAGGTCAAAACTCAGGTCCGACTAAAAATGGCCCAACTGATTTATGGGCCGTCAACAGGCTGAAAGTGACACCGGGCCAGAAAATTGGCCCAACACTTAAATGGGCCGCTAAAAGGCCGAAACTCAGGTCCGACAACAAATGGCCCATTAGATTTATGGGCCGTCAACAGGCTGAAAGACACACCGGGCCGGAAACTAGCCCAACATTTAAATGGGTCGCTAAAAGGCCGAAAGATGTACATCCTGAAAATTGGCCCATCCATTAAACGGGCCGTTAACAGGCCGAAATCTCATCGGGTCGATATTGAGCCCAGATATATAGCGGGCTGTTAACAGGCTCGAACTGACGATGGGCTGCAATGGTGTCAAATCTTTAACGGGCCGTTGACAGGCCGAATTGGCTCATCTCGTATGGGCCATGGGCTTAAATGTACCTGACACAAGTAGACCTTATATGGGCTGACCTGCTAATTTTTACTGGGCCGACCTTTTCACAGGAATGGGCCTCTGTTGGGCCGTGCCACGTGTCGATGTACCATAGGCGTCTTCCGTTCATTGCGTGGATGACATCTGTCCCAACGGTGAGCCGACACGTGTTTCCTCCAGCTAATGATGATTTTACACGTGGAAAATCCCCATTGGTCGGGGCTGTTAATGGGTTATCGGATCCAAAACTCGACCCGATAGCTTAATGGCGTTCCGTTACGGTGGATGCCACGTGTCGGTCACCCTTGACGAAAGCACTTCTGTGACGCGCGATTTATCGTCATGGAAGTGGACACTTCCGTGATGATAATTTTGGTAATGTCATGGAACACTTCTACGACAGCACAGGTATGACTATCTTGATTATGTCATAAATTTGTCATGGATGTACATGCATGACAAAAAACGCGACCTACTGTGACAAACACGTATCATCACGGAAGTGTATTTTTTTGGTAGTGCCTGCTACTGCTATGAATTCTGATATGTCGCATGTTATTGATGATGCCACTTCTGCTATGAATGATGAAACTACTTCTGTGCTTGATACTACTGTGCCATTAGGTGAATTTCTAGATGAACAACTTGCTAGATTTAGGGGGAATGAAAATATTGAAGAACCTATTATTGATGATAGTGATGATGAAGGTCCCCCCAATGATTATGTTTTACCTGTTGTTCCTAAGGGTTATGTTATGCATAAAATAGCTGCTATGGAAATTCTTGCTTGCAATGATAGAAATGACCTTAAGAAATTATTAGCTAAATGGAAGCAGCAGTCTCTTAATGCTACAATGAAACCTGATCCTGCTTTTGCTACTTCACCTATCTGTGTTACTGACAAGGATTATGAATTCTCTGTTGATCCTGATATTATTACTTTAATTGAATCTGATCCTTTTTATGGCCTTGAATCTAAAACTGTTGTGGCACATCTTACCAAGTTGAATGATATAGCCACCCTGTTTACTCATGATGAGAAGTCTCGCTATTTATATATCCTTAAGATATTCCCGTTCTCATTAAAGGGTGATGCTAAGACTTGGTATAATTCTCTTGCTCCTGGTTGTGTGCGTAGTCCCCAGGATATGATTTATTACTTCTCTGCTAAATATTTCCCTACTCATAAGAAACAAGCTGCCTTGCGGGAAATATATAATTTTGTGCAAATCAAAGAAGAGAGTCTCCCACAAGCTTGGGGGAGGCTTCTCCGGTTACTTAATGCTTTGCCCGATCATCCTCTTAAGAAAAATGAAATACTTGATATCTTTTATAATGGACTAACCGATGCTTCCAAGGACTACTTGGATAGTTGTGCTGGTTGTGTTTTCATGGAAAGAACAATATGTTGACTAATGAAAATAATTGGACTCTTCCTGAGCCAGTTCCTGAAGTAGTTCCTGAACCAATTGAGCCAACTCCTGAGCCTATTCCTAAACCCACTCCGAAGAAGAGAGGTGTATTATTTCTCAGTCCTGAAGATATGCAAGATGCAAAGAAATCAATGAAAGAAAAAGGTATTAAAGCTGAAGATGTTAATAATTTACCTCCTATTGAAGAAATACATGGTCTTAATTTACCGCATGAAGAACCACATTGTCTTGATAACCCGACACAGGTAGTAAAGGTAAATTCTCTCTATAGATATGATAAAGTTGAAGTACCCTCTACTAAATTTCATAGCCCATGCTTAGATGAATTTGATGACTTTATGGCTAGACAAGAAAGTTTTAATGCTTATGTTGGTAGAGAGTTAAAGAATAATGCTTTCGAGATAGGACGCGTAGGTGATAATCTGGCTAGAGTTAAAGATGAACTTCACCGCGTTAGCAAATATGCTTCTATGGTTGCTACTCAAGCTGAGCAAGTACTTAAAGCTCAAAATGATTTGCTTGATGAATTAAATAATAAAAATGACTTTGTTGTTAGAGTTGCTACTAGAACTGGTAGAATGACTCAGGAACCTTTGTACCCTGAAGGCCACCCTAAGAGAATCCAGCAAGATTCTCAGAGAAGTAATTTAGAGGCACCCAGTTCGTCTAAAAAGAAGAAAAAGAAAGACGATAGAACTTTGCATGCTACTAGTGAACCTACTGTAGACACACCTGAGAATCCCAATGATATTTCTATTTCTGATGCTGAAACACAATCAGGTGATGAACATGAACCTAGTGATAATGTTAATGATAATGTTCATGTTGATGCCCAACCTAGCAAAGACAATGATGTAGAAATTGAACCTGTTGTTGATCTTGATAACCCACCATCAAAGAATCAACGTTATGATAAGAGGGAATTTGTTGCTAGGAAGCATGGTAAAGAAAGAGAACCATGGGTTCAGAAACCCATGCCCTTTCCTCCTAAACCATGCAAGTCAAAGGATGATGTGGATTTTGGGCGCTTTGCTGAAATGATTAGACCTATCTTCTTACGTATGCGCTTAACTGATATGCTGAAAGTAAATCCTTATGCTAAGTATATGAAGGATATCATCACAAATAAAAGAAAGATACTGGAAGCTGAAATTTCCACCATGCTTGCTACTTACACTTTTAAGGGTGGAATACCAAAGAAACTTGGAGATCCGGGTGTACCAACTATACCATGCTACATTAAAAGAAATTATGTTAGAACTACTTTATGTGATCTTGGAGCCGGTGTTAGTGTTATGCATCTCTCTTTATATCGTAGATTTGAATTGAATAAGTTGACACCTACTAAAATATCTTTGCAAATGGCTGATAAATCAACTGCTATACCTGTCGGTATTTGTGAGGATGTGCATGTTGTAGTTGCAAATGTCACTATCTTAACGGACTTTGTTATTCATGATATTCCTGAGGACGATAGTATGTCTATTATCCTTGGTAGACCTTTTCTTAATACTGCAGGGGCTGTTATTGATTGCAACAAAGGCAATGTGACTTTCCATGTTAATGGTAATGAGCATACGGTACACTTTCCGAGGAAACAATCTCAAGTTCATAGCATCAATTCTATTGAAAAAGTTCAAACTATCATTTTTGGAGGTTTTGAATTTCCTCTCCCAACTGTCAAGAAGAAGTATGATATTCTTATTGTTGGGGATTTTCATATCCCCATTGAGGTAACTTAGTGTTATTCGAAATTTCTCCGGTTTTGTGTTATTCGGAATGAATTTGTTAACAAGACTTGATCAACCTTGTTAGTGGGTTCATTTTGATGATCACGAGATGGATGAAACTAGAAGGCACAACCTTCTGTACCCTCTTTTTACTTTCTGTTACTTAGAATAAATAAAGCAAAAATAGTATTATTTATCTGTTTTCTGAATTATCTGTGCATTAAAAAAATAGTCCGAAAATAAAAGTGCTCCAAATGCCCTGCAAATTTAGTATGATTTTTTCTGGAATATTTGAGGATTTTAGGCACTGAAAACACTGCAAAAGGGGCAAGCACCAGGCCACGAGAGAGGAGGGCGCGCCCCCCTGTAGGGCGCGCCCCCTGTCTTGTGGGCCCCTGGTGGATCCCCTCCACTTATGCCAGCACCCACACACTTCATCTTCTACCCAAAAAATCCCCATCCAGCTCAAACCCGAGTTCTAGCTCGTTTGCTGCAATTTTCGATCTCTTAGCTCAAAGCTCCATTCGCAAAACTGCTTTGGGAGACTGTTGCTTGGTATGTGACTCCTCCATTGGTCCAAATAGTTTTTGTTCTAGTGCTTTATTCAGTGCAAATTTTTGCTGCATAGGTGACCATGTTCTTGAGCTTGCATGTTAAATTTTTGAGGTCCCAAGCAATTCCAATGCATGATATAGGCTCTAGGCACTTGTAGGTGTAGTTGCTATCAATCTTGTTTAGTTTTATTCACTTTTATTTTTGAAGTTACTAAAAATTTCAAAAAAAATCAGAAAAAGAAATATGCTTAGAAGAATGTACCAAGGTGGTTCCTTGGCAAAGAAAGGGCCAAGGATTGCTATACGTGAACAAGATGTTAATTTTCCAAGGGACGCAAATGTACGGGCTTGTGAGTGGCCATCCGATGATTTTATGGTTGAAGCAGGCTTCAAGGGGGAATTTGACGCATATGTGCGTAATGCTGAGCTTGAGGACTTCTTACAAGATAAGTGTCCCCAATATTATCAATTGACTGATTCCTTTGTGCGGAGGTTCGTATATATTTCTTCGCGTAATTCTCCTAGTGTTATGTTTGATATTTATGATACATCTTATACCATGGATTTAGAGGATTTCACAACTGCTTGCAAACTCCCGCAGTGGGGTAATATTAATGATCCTCCCAAATCTGAAGTTAGAGATTTTCTTGCTAGTATTACTGTGGGAGAATCTAGGGACGTAACACAAGCTACCATAGGGAGCATTCATTTTCCTGCTATACATTACTTTGCTCTCTTTATTGGTAGATGCATTAACGGTAAGGACGAAGTATGTCACATGTGTGCCCCTGATCTTTGTGTTCTCAAGAGTGCTGTGTCAAGTTATAGAGGTTATAACTTGGGGGCAATAGTTGCACGTAGGTTGCATAATAATAATAGAAGGGGAGATTTCTTTGGAGGAATTTATGCAACCCGTGTGGCTAATTTTCTTAATATAGCTCCACGAGAGGGGGATATGATTGTACCTCCTATTTATTTGGATAAAGAAGCTATGTTTGATCATCATTTTCTTGAGAGGAATGAACAATTCCTCCATTATCGACTAACCTATAACAGACGCAACATCGTCCCTGTTACTCTTCCTGCTCCCTACCTTTTTGATTATCAGACAAAAGAAAGATATGTTGTCACCAGGGAAGAAGCCACTCAATATGAGAGGGGAATGGAGGCAGCTCGCCAACACGCTGCTGCTCAGGAGGCGGTCGCCTCTTCATCTCAGTACTACCCCGGCTACTCTTATGGATATCAGCCAGGCCGTCATTGGTATTAGACCAACTTAGGCCAAAAGCCTAAGCTTGGGGGAGTATGTATTTCTCACCGACTTTACATTCATGTTCACACACTAGTCGTCGGTGCTCATACTCTTTCATAGTAGTATCCATGTTAGTTTAAATTTCTTTTTCTAGTTTTCTTCTTGTGTGTTTGTTAAACCTTAAGAAAAACCAAAAACATAGTTAGTTTAATTTCCTTGCTTGTAGTATAAATTAAAATGAAAACCCAAAAAGATTTCTCATTCTTCTTTTACTTGTTGGGAGTTTTCCCGTGTAAATAGTTTTATTTTCTTTTCTTTCTTTTGGGGGTCGAGAAGACCATATTGAAAATGCTTAGTGGCTCTTATATGCATGATTTTTTATTTAACTTAGAGCCCATATTACTTGTCTTCTCTCTTGAGTTGAATGCTTGCAGATTCCAGCTTAGTCCAATGCACATGTACTCTTATTATTATACACATCATTCGTCGTGCAAGTGAAAGGCAATAATGATGATATATGATGGACTTATTGGGATGAGAAAAGCTGGTATGAACTCAACCTCTCTTGTTTTTGTAAATATGATGATTCATCGTTCCTGAGTCAGCTATTATGAAGTAAATAGATTTGCAATGACATTTAGAGATTATAGTTGCTTGTGCCATGCTTAATTAGCTATGAGTTATAATGGTTTACCTTGCGTGCCAACATGCTATTAGAATAATTATGATGTGGTATGATGGGATGGTATCCTCCTTTGAATGTATTAAGTGACTCGACTTGGCACATGTTCACGCATGTAGTTGAATCAAATCAACATAGCCTTCACGATATTTATGTTCATGGTGGATTATATCCTACTCATGCTTGTACTCGGTGTAAATTAATTTTAATGCATGCTTACGACTGTTGTCGCTCTCTCAGTTGGTCGCTTCCCAGTCTTTTGCTAGCCTTCACCTGTACTAAGCGGGAATACTGCTTGTGCATCCAAACTCCTGAAACCCCAAAGTTGTTCCATATGAGTCCACTATACCTTCCTATATGCGGTATTTACCTACCGTTCCAAGTAAATTTGTATGTGCCAAACTCCAAACCTTCAAATGAAATTTTGTTTTGTATACTCGAGCAGCTCATGTTTCAACTAGGGCTGCCTATATCTTCCATGCTAGGTGGGTTACTCTCAAGAGGAGTGGACTCCGCTCCTCATTCACGAGAAAGGGCCGATAACCGGGATGCCCAGTCCCATGATCCAAAAAGATCAAAGCAAATCAAAATAATTAAACAAAACTCCCCCAGGGTTGTTGTATGTTGGAGGCACTCGTTGTTTCGAGCAAGCCATGGATTGATGCTTGTTGGTGGTTGGGGGAGTATAAACCTTTACCATTCTGTTTGGGAACTGCCTATAATGCATGTAGTATGGAAGATACAGCCATCTCATAGTTGTTGCGTTGACAGCAAAAGTATGCCGCTCAAAATGTTATTCAATCTCTATTTTAAAATCGAGCTCTGGCACCTCTACAAATCCCTGCTTCCCTCTGCGAAGGGCCTATCTATTTACTTTTATGTTGAGTCATCACCCTTCTTATTAAAAAGCACCCGCTGGAGAGCACACTGTCATTTACATTTATTATTATTGGTTTATATTGGGTATGACTTGACTGGATATCTTTTACCATGAATTACAATGTTTAGTCAGTCCTTGATCTTTAAAGGTGCTCTGCATTTATGTTTTGCGGTCTCAGAAAGGGCTAGCGAGATACCATTTTGTTATATCATGTTATGATTATTTTGAGAAAGTGTTGTCATCCGAGTTTTATTATTATAGCTCGCTAGCTGATTATGTTATTGATATGAGTAATTGTGAGACCTATGTGTTATTGTTAGTATGGTTAGTTCATAATATTTGCTGAAACTTGAATGCTGGCTTTTCATGTTACAACAACAAGAGCAAACAGAGTTTGTAAAAGTTTTTCTTTATCACTTTCAGTTTATCAACTGAATTGCTTGAGGACAAGCAAAGGTTTAAGCTTGGGGGAGTTGATACGTCTCCAACGTATATACTTTTCCAAACACTTTTGCCCTTGTTTTGGACTCTAACTTGCATGATTTGAGTGAAACTAACCCGGATTAGCCCTATTTTCAGCAGAACTGCCATGATGTTGTTTTATGTGTAGGAAATAAAAGTTCTCGGAATGTCCTGGAAATCCACGGAGGCACTTTTCAGAATTAATAAGAATTTTTGGCGAAAGAATCAAGGCCAGGGGGCCCACGGGCTGTCCACGAGACAGGGGGCGCGCTCTCCTATCTCGTGGGCCCCCTGGATACCTCCCGACCTCAACTCCAACTCCATATATACCGTCTCGGGGAGAAAAAAATCAAGGAGAAAGTTTCATCGCATTTCACGACACGGAGCCGCCGCCAAGCCCTAATCTCTCTCGGGAGGGCTGATCTGGAGTCCATTCGGGGCTTCGGAGAGGGGGATTCGTCGCTGTCATCATCATCAACCATCCTCCATCACCAATTTCATGATGCTCACCGTCGTGCGTGAGTAATTCCATCATAGGCTTGCTGGACGGTGATGGGTTGGATGAGATTTACCATGTAATCAATTTAGTTTTGTTAGGGTTTGATCCCTAGTATCCACTATGTTCTGAGATTGATGTTGCTGTGACTTTGCTATGCTTAATGCTTGTCACTAGGGCCCGAGTGCCATGATTTCAGATTTGAACCTATTATGTTTTCATGAATATATGTGTGTTCTTGATCCTATCTTGCAAGTCTATAGTCACCTATTATGTGTTATGATCCGACAACCCCGAAGTGACAATAATTGGGATACTTCTCGGTGATGACCGTAGTTTGAGGAGTTCATGTATTCACTATGTGTTAATGCTTTGTTCCGGTTCTCTATTAAAAGGAGGCCTTAATATCCCTTAGTTTCCGTAAGGACACCGCTGAACACGGGAGGGTAGGACAAAAGATGTCATGCAAGTTCTTTTCCATAAGCACGTATGACTATTTATGGAATACATGCCTACATTACATTGATGAATTGGAGCTAGTTCTATATCACCCTATGTTATAACTATTGCATGAGGAATCGCATCCGGCATAATTATCCATCATTGATCCATTGCCTACGAGCTTTTCACATATTGTTCTTCGCTTATTTACTTTTCCGTTGCTACTGTTACAACTACTACAAAAACCCAAAAACATTTATCTTTACTTTGCTACCGTTACCTTTATTATCATACCACTTTTGCTACTAAACACTTTGCTGCAGATACTAAGTTATCCAGGTGTGGTTGAATTGACAACCCAACTGCTAATACTCAAGAATATTCTTTGGCTCCCCTCTTGTCGAATCAATAAATTTGGGTTGAATACTCTACCCTCGAAAGCTGTTGCGATCCCCTATACTTGTGGGTTATCACACTATGATTTGTCAAAATATGCAGCTAAAAATCACTAGCATTATCTAATTTTTGCAATTAAATTTAGTAATTAAGCATAGATTTTATTCATAGATTAAGCAGTCGTGCTTAATTTATACAAACAGTTCAACTCGACAGGTGAACCGACCAAACATTTCCCCAATTGTTGCCAACCACGTACTGAAATAGCTAGTTCTACTTTATATACTAGCTAATTTTAAGTACGTTGTACAGTTCCACTACATCTATAGTCAGATGAGCTGAACAAAATAGCCCCTAAATACTACTACTACTACTACTACTACTACTACTACTACTACTACTACTACTACTACTACTACTACTACTACTACTACTACTACTACTACTACGGAGGGGATTTGTACTAATTCCGACAGCCTCTCCTCTGCCGAGCGCGCTTAGTAAGAGGCAGAGGAGGAGGAGCCTACCGACGAGCTGGACAAATGCAATACGGTGCCTGCCACTGCTGCACGTTCGGTGACGCTCGCCAGCTCGAATGCCTACTACCGCTCTAGACGATCCCTCTCGAAGTGGTGGTTCTCCTCGTAGATCTCCTGATTCCTCGCCTCTGAGGCGGCGTGTGCTGCGGCCACGGCGGTGGTAAGGCTCTTTGCGTTCTCGATGAGGCGCTCCTCCTCCCGCAGGAACTCGGTGTAGCGTGCAAGGTCGCTGACGCACGTGCCGACATCCACCTCCGCCTCCCGCCTTCAGGCGGCGGTGGCAGAGCGGGTGATGACCCCAGCGGTCGATGCTGGGCTGGCGGCCAGGGCGGTCGACGATGGGGTGGTGGCTACGACCACCACCTCCCGCCTTCGGGCCCTGGTGGTGGAGCGGGTGATGGCCACGGTGACCGATAGTGGGGTGGCAGCCACGACGGCCACCTCCCGCCTTTGGGCCGCGGCAGCAGAGGAGAGAGCGATGGCCCTGGCTTTCGACGGTGGTGTAACGCCAACGGCGGCCGGCAACAGCTGCCGACGGGCACCGGCGGCAGAGCGTGTGGTGGGTGTTCCGCGCAAACCCAACAGGGACGCCACACGCACTACACTACGCTTGGGGCTGCGCCGCCGCCGCGGTGCAGCCCACCAGCTGGAGCTGTCGTCTGATGACGACTGAGTGGCTGAGCGACCACGACGGACCGGTGCCATTGGCGATTCTAGGAGAAGCATGCGAGATAAGCTACTGGGAGGGCGGGGAAAATGCGACGCGGGACTCGTCGGCCGTGGGGGTTTTTATAGCAGGCCGATAAGCATTGGGATTTTGGGGGATTACACCCAGTCGGGCGGGAAGCTTGCGCGGGAACCTGCGAGGTTGCGCGGGGACGGGCTCACCGACGATTCATTGGCGCCACCGTTTGGCCAAAAAAACGCTCCCGCGCGCTACGCAAGCTTGTGTTGTAAGCCATCTACGGCAGCGGGGTGACAAGACGTGCGAGAGGAGGACGAAAGGCCACGTACACATGCGGTTAATAAAAAAACATTTGTGATCGAATTACCTACTATACACCCGTCCTAGTTGATAAGTAGGATTTAACTACTAAAATACGAATGCATGTCGCCAAAGATTATATAGTTGGATTCGTATTTGAACATAGTTCCAATTATATAAATTTTATAACATGCATTAACATTTTGTTGGTTAAATTTGAGGGCAAAGGAGACTATAGACCAAGACGGAGGAAGTAGCACACGACCGCTCTCTACGCAGCGACGCAAGTGTCAGTCGGCTTGTAGGCGACCATTTCCTGCGTGTTCAACTGCTCTATGCGTGTGGTTGCTTGCGGTTGAGGCAGCCGTGGCGCGCTCTGCTCGCCTCTAGCCATGCGTGCTCTGCCCTTTCGCGTCCCTCCGGGTGCTCTACCCTCATCCCTCCATGCGCGCTGCTAGTGTTTGGGGCCGGCGCACGATCACGCACGTTCGTGTGCATGCAGTTGCGCGGCGAGGCTCCACAATGCAGTTACCCGATGCAAAAACTGCCATGCGGACGCGCCGAGAATCCAGGCCGCCCGGCCCCCATTTATTCCTACGGCCATTTACCTTCATTTCTTGTGTCACACGACATAATAAGCACCTCCACGAGGACACATACAGAGAGGACATCCAGCGGTTCCAATGGCGATCCCCGTGGCTCCAATGGCGCTCCCAGCGGCCGACGACGACAACGGCGGGCAGTTCACCACGCATCACGTAGTGGACACCCATGCGAGGGGGAAGGCCCTCTCGGTGGTGTACATGAACGATCCGGTGTCGGTGGAGATCTCCATCCAAACTATGGAGTAGTTCCTTGCCGAGGACAAGTACCAAGTGGTCGGCTTCGACCTCGAGTACACCATCGGTCGTTCCAGGCATGATCAGAAGGTTGTCGTCACACAGTTGTGCATGCTACATGACGTCCTCGTCTACCACTACCACCTGGCCACAAGGCCTTGCGAGCATTTCTCCAGTTTTATCAAGAGCTCCGACTACAAGTTCGCTGCGGTGGACACCACCAACGATCTAAAAGCGCTCAAGGTTTCGGGCTTGAAATGCCCGAATCTTGTCAACATCTAGGACCACTACAAGGTCTGAGTAGTGCCAAGAACAAACTGAACTCCCTGGTTGACCTCGCCTCGGCCATCATCGACCACTACTACATGAAGATGAAGGATGAGAGCAAGAAGGACAAGGACACCTGGCACAGTGTTTGGCATCAGAGACTAGATGAAGAACACGTCAAGTACACGTCCCATGATGCGTACACAAGCTACGAGATGTACCGGCGGACTGTTTACATGAGGAAGTGTCTTGTTCATGACCCAGCCGAGGGATCAAGCCACAGAGCAGTGGCGGGAGCGTCACAAGAAGTAGATGACTAGACGATTGTTTCTCCTACTTTAGAATGCATGCAATTGTTTATTTAGGTGTGTGTGAATGATCTGTATAGTCACTTATGTAATTGGATGTTTATTTCAGTTATATATATATATATATACATGTTATTCTTCTGTAGATAGAGCAAATCACATGGCTTATTAGCAGCAATCGTCTGTGTTATTATTGGTCTTCGCACACATTTCTGATCACGGACCTGTTTGCCGTGTATCATACACATATTGTTCAGTTCAACCGTTTCCATTGTGTTGCGCAATAAAGGCTGCAAAGAGGGATCTACAACAGCAAGGACCAGCTTCCCTACCGATAGCTTATCTAACAGAACTCCCAAGTTAAGTGTGCTGAGGCTGGAGTAGTCATGAGATGGGTGACCGGATGGGAAGTGGACTCAATATCAACTATTTGGATGGGCAACTGCAAAGGTTTATTATACACCTTTGTACTGACCCATCCCATCTAGTTAATATAGAGGTCTTTGTTTTGTAATTTTTGACATTTTTTGTTTTCTGAACACATGTTGATTGGCTTGAAGAAGGTCTATCTCGTTACTTTTTGATAATTGTTTATACGCAAGCAACTAGTTTGCATTTTTAAAAGTTTTTTGTACGAACAGAATCGCACATGAACTTACTATAGTAACGGTCTGTGTTATAATTTCTCATCGCAAACAGTTCATCCGAGTGGGCTGTTTGCTTCGTATCACACACATCTGGTTTACATGAATCATTTTTGTTCTTTTGCCTAATCGCAAATGCCGCATATGTTAAGATGAACCGTTTCCGTTCTCTTGTCTAATCGAAAATAGTTTGTCCGAGTGAACTGTATGCCGTATAGCACACACACCTTGATCTGGCTGACCGTTTCTATTGCATTCCCTAATAGCACATAGTTCATTGGAGGGAACTGTATGCCGTATATCGCACACACATTGATATGGCTGCATGTTTCTGTTGTTCTTCCTCATCACAAACAGTTCTGCTGGATCAACTGCATGCCCTGCATTGCACACGCAACTAAAATCGGAACCGTGTTTGATGCATCGGTCATCGCAAACATTTTGGACATTTTTGACGGTTCTCTGACACCATCGTTTGCAATTATTGCATCACACACAGTTTCTCGAAGGGTCTCTGATCGTAGTGTCGCGTTAGCACCATCCTGGAGTAGTGACATAAAAATAGTTGGTTTAAGTATTCATTCTCACTGAGGACATTGAAACTAATCTAAAGAATATATATATATATATATATATATATGTTTTGCATGGTAAATTGCAATGAGAATGCTTATATTGCCAACTATAGAAAGATGGGAAAACCAATAGAATATAAAAGGAATACTAATGAAAGGGTAAAGATTTCCCCTTCCCCTCCTATTGTCTCTCATGATGAAATAAGTGACGAGGAGGGGCTCCCTATTCAACCAATCTCATCAATAAGAAGCTCGAAGAAATCAATTAAACCCACACATTATGTGGTGAAGAAGAAGAAAAGAAGAAAGAATAGATGTAAAAAGGTATCTCTCCCAAATAATGTTGCTCCTATTATTGTTGTGCCTCATGAAAATGAATCAAAAATAATCCTGGAAGATGATGCACTTGATGATGATATTGTTTCTTTGTCTTATGGCACAATGTCCGAGAACACTGTTGATGATGATTTTGTTATGCCTATTTCTTGTTGTGGTGATTATGATTGGGAAGATAATGATACTTCTTATAATCTTGGAAATCTTTTTGGCACCAACTTGGGAAATTATGATCATAGAAATTGTTATACCGTTGGTGCTATTCATACTCTTAATGATGGGAGTGATTATGTTTATGATATGCCAAGCCACAAGCTTGGGATGCTATGTTTGATGAGAATGACATGTTTGAGAATTCATTTGCTGCAATTAATGTTTGTCCCAAGCTTGGGAATGATATGCTTAATGAAGATGATCTTTTTAGTCCCCCTACTTTGAATGATCAAATTTGCTATGATGATTGCATGCCTCCTATCTATGATGAGAACAAAGTTGCTAATTATGATGATTATTGTGATGATACTTATGTTATAAAAAGTAGTGATAATTATTGTCATAATTTTGAATATCATTTTTTAAACATCACTCTTTTAGTGTGGAAACAATTTATAGTATTTGAATTTCATATGATACTCCCACCATTGTGAATGAGAAGAAATTTTCCTATGTGGAGAGTAATAAAATTTCAATGCTTGTGGATCATGAAAAGAATGCTTTATGTGATGGTTATATTGATGAATCTATTCATGATGCTACTGAAAATTATTATGAGAGAGGAACTTATGATTCATGATGCTCTTATTATGTTTCAATCCTTATCTTTTATGCAAGCATCATTGAACTCTTCATGCCTAGCTTAAAAGGCATTAAAGAAAAGTGCTTGTTGGGAGACAACCCAACACTTTTACTTATTGTTTTTGTGTGTTCACATGATTAGGCTACTACAGTAATCATGTTTTATTGCTTTTGTTTCAATAAAGTGCCAAGTAAAGCTTTTGGGATAGTGTGGATGATAGTTGACTCGAATCTGTGCAAAAACAGAAACTTTTGCGCTCAGTCCAGGAATTTTGAAAATTCACTGGAATGTTCTTTTGAGCTGAAATTTTTACAGGTGATAATATACAAATTCTCTATGTTGTCCAAATTTTTAAGAATTTCTGGAGTAGTAGAAGTATGGTTGGAGTACAGATTACTACAAACTGTTCTGTTTTTGACAGATTCTGTTTTCAATGCATAGTTTGCTTGTTTTCTAGTTTCTATGGCTTATATTGCTCAATATAAATTGTGGAAATGATAGTCTACAGTAGGAATTGTGTGTAAACAATTATGAATCTTGTCTTTGACAGTACCAAAGTGAAATTGTTTGCTCTTTATCATACTAACTTATCTCATGAAGTTCCGTTAAGTTTTGTGTGATTGAAGTTTTTAAGTTTTGGGTGAGATGTCGATATGAGGAGAATAAGAAGAGAGAATACCCTAATCTTGGGGATGCCCAAGGCACCCCAAGTTAATATCCAAGGAATATCCAAGCAACTAAGCTTGGGGATGCCCCGGAAGGCATCCCCTCTTTTGTCTTCAAAATTATCGGTAACCTCACTTGGAGCTATGTTTCATTCATCACATGATATGAGTTTTACTTGGAGCATCTTTTTATTTTGTTAGCATTTGCTTGTTGTTATTTATAATAATGTTTTGCATCTTTCTTTTCAATAAAAATGTCAAGGATAGCCTTTACCATGCTTATTTTGCAGGATTACATGTTGCTGTTTCAAAACAGAAAGTTTATCGATGTTGAAAAAATTCCCTAGAAAAGTCAGAGTGTGATAAAATGTTGAAACTTTTTGCACAATAAGATCTGACAAATTTTCTACAGTGTGGTAAATTTTTAGAATGTTTGGAGTTAAAGAAGTATTGATACTATTGCATTCTTTACAGACTGTAATGTTTTGGCAGATTACTGTTATGTTTGTATTGTTTGCATATGTTTGCTTGTTTAATGATTCTATTTGAGGATAGGAGTATTAAATATGTAGAGGCATTTAGTATGAAATGTTGAATAATAATTTTAGTAATTTGCTACAGTAGAGAATGATAAGGTTTATGCATTGGTTTATACTAACTTATCTCACGAGTTCTTGTTGAGTTTTGTGTGGATGAAGTTTTTAAAAGGGCCATTTGCATTTCTGTCCCTAACTCGAACCACCTAATCAGATATACCCCTAATTTGAAAGCCTGCTCAAATTTGCCCCTGCGCCGTTAGTTGCACTTATAAAAATGCCCCTCCATGTCGTTTCCGTCCAGTCAAAGCTGTTTGACCGTTATCTGGCCATTTCTTTGACAAGTTTGCCCCTGTGTCCATGTGCCACTTAGTAGTGGGTCCCACTCTTAAAAAATAAAACGAAAAAACACTTCTCTCACCCTCTTTGTCGCCCACACTTACATGTGGGCCCGATCTTGAAAAAAAGAACATGACTATTCAAACTAGTCCAACGGTTGCCGGCGGCGACCAAATCCCATGGCGGAGGCACGCTGGGAGGCTGCGAGGAGGCTAGCTGAGGGAACAAGGCGATAGCCCTTGCTCAACCGAGTCCAGCGATGTGCTCTTCGGACCATATGGTTGCTGGAGCAAACGGCGGCGACCATTCTTGCGGCGGCCCCGGGCGGCGCAAGTGCGGCAGCTACCATGCGAGGGGGAGGGAGAGGAAACCGTCCGTGTGCCATTAAGGAGCTCACTAGGAGCATGATGGCGACGCCGCTGGGGCTCGGGGAAGACTGGAGCGACGACTTCGACGATGGCGGCCATGACCGAGCTCAGAGCTCATGGGGAAGACGGCCCGAGGCCATGGAGCTTGCTATGGAGGACTCCCAGGTCTTCTTTGGTACATCAGGATGCCATAGGAGCCGCTCAGAGCGGCTCACGTGCTTGAACGGCATCAAATCGAAGGCGGCGGTCCGAGCTCGGCGGTGGGGTAGATGTGTTGTGGTGCTCTGTCCTAGACGTCTCTGGTCAAAATCATAGGCTGTTAGGATGAGGTCATGGCGTATGAGATTCCTGGCGAGGTGGCGGCGCTTCGGGTTGCCGTTGGCCATGTACTTGATAGACGCCCGGCGACGGGGCGCTCTCTGGAGTGCTTGCGTGACAGGGCTAGAGGGCGGGACAGGAACGAAGGCAAGCAGCAGAGGGAGACAAGGGAGAGAGGGTTGCAGCGTCAAGGGAGGCCAGCGGCCAAGGCGGCGCCCGTTCGGCACTCTCGCTGGAGTTGAGAGGCAACGGCCATCGGGTCGTTGTTCGACATGGAGAGAGACAGAGAGAGGGGGAGGTGAGAGAGAGTTTTGTTTTTTCTATGGATGAGGGGCCCCACATGTAAGTGTGTGAGAGAGAGGGGGTGAGAGAAAGTGTTTTTCCATTTTATTTTTTGAGAGTGGGTCCCACAGTAAGTGACACATGGAGGGAGGGGTAGAAATGTCCAGTAAACGCCTCGTAAACGGTCAAACCCCTTTGACCGGACAGAAACGGAGCGGAAGGGTATTTCTGTAAGGGCACCTAACGGCGGAGGGGCATTTTTGAGCAGGCTTTCGAATTAGGGGCAAATGTGAGTAGTGGGTTCGAGTTAGGGACACAGATGTAAAAGACCCTTTTTAAAATTTAGGGAAACCGTGATATAAGAG
The DNA here is from genome assembly GCF_018294505.1 of Triticum aestivum. Taxonomy (NCBI): domain Eukaryota; kingdom Viridiplantae; phylum Streptophyta; class Magnoliopsida; order Poales; family Poaceae; genus Triticum; species Triticum aestivum. The sequence continues at coordinate 218,556,284 of NC_057810.1, read as the reverse complement.
GAATTAAGGAGACACAAAAGTTCAAGCTTGGGGATGCCCCAGGCATCCCAAGCTAATATTCCAATAAGTCTCAAGCATCTAAGCTTGGGGATTCCCCGGTAGGCATCCCACCTTTCTTCTTCAACAATTATCGGTTAGTATCGGTTGAGCCTAAGTTTTTGCTTCTTCACATGAGTTGTGATATGCTTGGAATGTCATTTTATTTTGTTTTTCTTGATGTTTTAATAAAATACTTAAATCTGAAAGTTTTTAAATAAGAGAGAGAGTTCACAATTAGCTACCTATTTACTTAACTACTCGCTTGATCTTAACTTATATCTTTTTTGGAGTAGCTTGTCATTTACTCTTGTTATTCAGTTATATCCTATGAGTAAATTTTTGAATGAATTGAATATTATGAAGTTGAAATTATATCATGCCTAGTGGTAGCTTCACATTGGGTTTAGAAAATGAAATCTTTTGAAGCTTGACAATCACAATATTGGTCATACAAGCAATTCCAGAATGATTAATATAAGGAACATAACTTTCACATGCAAAAACACTATCTTGGAATTTTTTGTGATTGTGAGCCCCCATCAAAATAGTATATGCCAAAATTGTTGATGTTGGACAAGGAAGACAACGTAATAATTTATGTTTGTTCATATTCACATAGAAGTTATATTGTCATAGATCCTTCAACATGTGGTGCTTGCCCCCCATCTTCGCTAGCCAAAAATTCCACACCAAGTAGAGATACTACTTGTGCATCCAAAAACCATTTAACCCAAATCTTATTTTCAAGAGTCCACCATACCTACCTAAGGATTGAGCAAGATCCTTCAAGTAAGTTGTCATAGGTGCAATAAGGCAATAAAAATTGCTTCTAAAAGTGTTAGATCATTTAGTGTAAGAGAAAATTGAGCGTTGTACGAACTTGTGATGACAAAGAATAAAAGCGACAGACTGCATAATAAAGGTTGCTATCATAAGGGGCAATATAACGTGATGTTCTTTTGCACTAAGGGATTGAGCATACAAACAAAAAGCGCATGGCAACCTCTGCTTCCCTCTACGAAGGGTCTACCTTTTACTTTTATGTATTTACTTTCATGCAAGAGTCAAAGTTTTTCTCTCTATTGCTTTTTATTTATCTCTTTTGGCAAGCATCATGTGGTGAGGAAAGATCTAGGCACATATATCCAACTGGATATGAGTAGCATGAGTTATTATTGTTGACATCACCCTTGAGGTGAATATGTTGGGAGGCGAAATTATAAGTCCCTATATTTCTATGTGTCCGGTTGAGACATTTTGCTCATGTGTATGCGGTGAGTGTTAGCAATCATAGAAGACTATATGATGGTTGAGTATGTGGAGCTCTTACTTAGACTATGTTGAATAAGTTGAATTGCAATTGTTTGGTGACTAAGAATATAGGTTGTTGAGTTTCAAGAGAATTCATTGTATGAACCTTAGCATGTGAATTGGTTGCTACTTTAACATGAGAAATTTATGAGAAATAATTGTTGTTATGATGCTAGGAAAAGTGATTGAAATTATCATTGATCAAACTTGCGCACTTTGCTAGCACTCACACTTCATAAATTATTTCTTTTATCATTTACCTACTCAAGGACGAGTAGGAATTAAGCGTGGGGATGCTGATACGTCTGCAACATATCTATAATTTATGAAGTATTCATACTGTTATATTATCATTCTTGGATGTTTTACAATCATTTTATAGCAACTTTATATCATTTTTTGGACTAACCTATTGACCCAGTGCCCAGTGCCAGTTGCTGTGTTTTTGCTTGTTTTTTACATCGCAGGAAATCAATATCAAACGGAGTCCAAACACTTCGAAACTTTTTGTGGATCTTGTTATGGACCAGAAGACATCCAAAGGGCCAGAGCAGCACCTGGGGGGTGCTCCGAGGGGGGCACTACCCACCAGGGCGCACATGGGCCCAAATATTCCAAAAACCCTCGGGGCTACCCTAGATCAGAAGTTCCACCGCCGCAAGCCTCTATATCCACGAAAACCAACCTAGACCCCGTTCCGACACCCTGCCGAAGGGGGAGATCATCTCCGATGGCCACCTTCATCATCCCGGCGGCCACCATGATGAGGAGGGAGTAGTCCACCCTCGGGGTTGAGGGTTTGTACCAGTAGCTATGTGTTTAATCTCTCTCTCTCTCTCTCATGTTCTTGATGGCACGATCTTGATGTATCGGGGGCTTTGTTAATATAGTTGGATCATATGGTGTTTTCCCCTCTCTATCTTGTTGTGATGAATTGAGTTTTCCCTTTGAGATTTTGTTTTATCAGATTGAATACTTTTATGGATTTGAGAGCACTTGATATATGTCTTGCATATGAATACTCGTGGTGACAATGGGGTATTATTTTGATTCACTTGATATATATTTTGGCACTCAACTCGTGGATTCCCGAGGTGATATTGGGGTAATCTACGCATAGGGGTTGATGCACGTTCTTGTCTTTGTTTCTCCGGTAGAAATCTTGGGGCACTACTCTTTGAGGTTCTTTGTGTTGGATTGAGTATTATGAATCTGAAATTATTTGGTGTTATTTTAGTCAGAACTCTTGGATAGATCGATCGGAAAGAATAGCTTCGAGGTGGTCTCGTACTCCACCAACGATTTCTTCTTATGTTCTCTGCTAGATAGGAACTTTGGAGTGATTCTTTATTGCACGTGGAGGGATGGTTATATGATTCAATTATATTAGCATTGTTGAGAGATTGCACTAGCCAAGTACGGACCCTACGCCTCATTTTCAAGCATTGCAATACCGTTTGTGTTCCGTTTTATCAATTGCTACCTTGTTGTTTTTTATTGTTACTATTACAAAAATCAATATCTACTATCATTACTATGCTTGTATCATCATCTCTTCGCCGAACTAGTGCACATATACAAATTACCATTGTATTTGGTGTGCTGGGGACACAAGTGACTTTTTATTATTTAGTTGCAGGGCTGCTTGAGAGAGGCCATCTTCATCCTACACCTCCCACGGATTGATAAACCTTAGGTCATCCACTTGAGGGAAAATTGCTACTGTCCTATAAAACTCTGCGCTTGGAGGCCTAACACGATTCTACAAGAATAAAGTTGTGTAGTAGACATCACCACCTGGCATAGACGCCGTGCAAGGCGGATCGAGGCTGGCTTGCTAGCCAGCTCGCCCGAGGTCTCCGACTGGACGACGCCACGATGGAGACGGGCTCCGACGACTCCGCCCCGGCTCCCGCGCCTCCTGTGCACGCCGACTTCACCATGGAGCAGGCACATGCGTAGTTCAATGCCGCCATGGTGGAGGTGCAGCCTGCGTCAGTGCCTTTGTCGGCGTTCCAGCAGGCGCAGGAGGAACAGTGTTACAACTTGTTCCTCCTGGAGCAGCACCGACTGGCGGAGGGCCAATCTACTGCGAGCGCGCGAGCGAGGGGGTCTTGGCGGCCACAACCGCGGCGAACCCGAATTCCGTCATGGAGCAGCGTGCCATCTACGATGCCGTCCGTGCTCAAGCCGACGCTCTGTAGGAAGCGACAACGCGGAGGCGCGGTTGTAGGCAACCACGAAGGAGAACATAGTTAGCTGCGCCTCCTACGCACCGCCGATCAACCATCAGCCGGCCTGGTTGAACGACGACAACCAAGGCGCCACTATTTCCCTTGTGGACCTCACATCCTTCAGCGATGGACAAGGCGCTAACTCCTCCGAGGATAAATAGGCCACAGAAGGCGGCAGGGCCTGGTATCCCATGTGGGTCAATTCGTCTTCCGTGTTCTACTCTTTCTCATCAAAGACCGCACCTTCACTTCATCGGTCTTATTGTCGGTGCTCATGAAGACGACGGAAGGGAGACAAGAGGGGCTTGGACATCAGGCGTCGCCGCCGTAGGATAGTTTTAGGGGCGGGTCTTTATTTTTTTTTGTCCAAAATGTAGTTGAATTCGCCGTGTTTGTATGAAACTCGTCGTGTTTGTATGAATCCGTCCATTTCTTTTTATGAATTTCATCCGGTTTATTGAAAAATAGCTTGAAATGTATGCGGCTAGCGTTGGATAGCCGCCTCCCGCATTAATGTCCACGGACTGGTCCCCTGTCCGCGGACGGATGCGGGTTTTGCGGGTTGCTGGAGATGTCCTAAGGTCTTTGTGAATAATTAACAAAATGGTTGCATGCATCGCCTAGATGCAGAGGCCAGGATCATCCTCCTTTAAAAAAAGAAAGTTATTTTGCTCATGTCGTTAACAGGGTGATTTAGTGGCTGTTTGGTTTTTGCCGAGACAAGCCCTGCCAATGCACGGGCAAGCCAAAAATTTGGCGCAGCTTTTCGCCGCCCACGTCTCGCCCGATGTTGGCGCAAAAAATGAACTGCAGAGGCGACGGGAGCGTTGGCGTGCCAAAACATGGGCTGCAATCCAAGCAATGCCTGAGCACTTGGTCAACGCCAATTATTTGGCTCGGCGGGTTGGGGCTCCCAACCAAACAGCCCCTTATAACTAGAGATTCGGGGTGTGGTGTGGGTTGGTGGCTGAAAACTTGGGCCCACTAAGTGGGTTCACCTACCGAGATAGCAACAGTACACATACTCCTACGTTGTCAATAAAGTGTAGCATTATCGGAGACAGCAAAAAAGAACATCATATAGTAGTACAAGCCACTGTCACCAATTATGTTCCGTTAACAAAGCTTGTAAATAATTTGTATATCAATTCATTTTAGATTCACGATGATATGCCGGCTCAGTCTCTCGGAGGTGCTCATAGGGGTAGGGTGTGCGTGTGTGCGTTCATAGGGATGAGTGTATGCGCGTGTATATGAGCGCTTGTGTCTGTACTGATGCTAAAAAAAATTCATTTTAGATTCGTAAAAGAACAAAATTTTGCAAATAAACAATCCATGAATGATTAATCTTTATCTAAGTCTACACTAACTAATTAACACAAGATTTTCTTCATCTTTCTCATATGGTGAACAATGTCTTGGCCTCCTTGTGCATGGACCTGACGATGGCGGTGACCTGCTCCACCTGCCGCTCGTCGGAGCACGCCGCGACGAGCACCTTGGCCGTCCCGGCGTCCGGGTAGCACCCGGCGTCCACCATCTCCTCGAAGATCTCCAGGCACCGCCGGTACTCCTTCTTCCTGGCGTAGGCGCCCATGCGGGACGTCCACGTGACCACGTCGGCGGCGAGGCCCCTCCGCCCCAGCGACGCGAACGCCGCCTCCATCCTCTCCAGGTACCCGGCGCGGCCGTAGGCGTTGACGGCCACGTTGTACGTGCCCACGTCGCGCGTCCCCCGGCGCTCCATGGCGGCGAGCAGCCGCTCCATGTCGTCGAGCCGGCCGGCGCGGCCGTAGGCGTTGAGCATGGCGTTGAGCGCGAAGGTGTCCGGCGCGAGGCCCGACTTGTGCAGCTGCGCCATCACCTCCTCGCAGCGCGCCACGTTGCCGGACCTGGCGTGCGCCGCCAGCAGCAGCATGTGCGACTTCATCGTCGGCGCCATCCCCTGCCGCTTCAGCGACTCGAACACGGCCTCCGCCTCTGCGTCCATCAACAGAAACTCCATGGCTGTCAGACTCGGCACCTCGCCGGAGCAGCCGGCGTTCGAGGAGTCCATGATTGACGTACGCACCTCGGTGGAGGCCGGCTCTCCCGTAGGCGTCCACGAGGATGTTGTAGGAAGCTCTGTCGGGGTCGCACCCCATGTGCTGCATCAGGGAGAAGATCTCCGAGGCGGCCTGCGGGAACCCTGCGCGGCTGTAGGCCTCCATGAGGGCGTTGTAGGCGTAGACGTCGGGCTCGTGCCCGGCCTGCTGCATCTCCTCGAACGCCTCCTCGGCCTTCTCGCACAGCCCTTCCCGGGCGAACGCGTTCACCAGCGCCGTGTAGGTGCAGATGTTGGCCTTGCACCCCAGCGACTGCATCTCCTTGAACACCTTCATCGCCGACATCGGCTGCTTCGACTGCAATTGACACAAGAACACTTCTCATTCAGGTGATGAAAATTTCTCTATAGGGAAAGTTGGCGCCGGACGTACCTTGCCGTAGACGTTGATCATGAGGGTGTACGTCTCCGTGTTGGTCCGGCACCGCTCCCGCTTCATCCTCTGGTACACCTCCACCGCCTTCTCGGCGCACCTCGCCTTGAGCAGCCCGTCGAGGTACGCGTTGTACACGGTCGCACCTGGAGAGAACACCACCATTGATCTCTCTGTCGGTGTGAGTGACTGCATTGTCCTAACCTGAATGAAACTTTCTTACTCGGAGGGATCCCGTGCTCCCGCATCTCGGAGATGACGCCCTCGGCCCGGTGCAGCGACCCGGCGGTGCAGTAGGCGCGCAGGAGGAGCGCGTAGGTGTCCTCCGTCGGCACGCACCGGGCCTCCAGCAGCGCCGCGTACATGGCCTCCGCCTTGCCCAGCCGCCGCCGCCGGCCGTACGCGTCGATGAGCAGGTTGTAGCAGACGACGTCCGGGCGGAAGGAGCTCCGGTGCACGATCCACTCGCAGACCTAACGAGACACCCTCTGAGGAATCACACGTCGTCCATCAGAGCTTAAATGCGATGACCGACGGCGGCGTGCTGGGGGTTTTGGGGGGACGTACTGAGATGATGGGATCCCACTGCCGGTTCAGGCGGAGCTGGACGGCGACGTTGAGGACGTCGTCCCACAGGGCGTGCGTGGGAGGGACGTCGTCCAGCGCCTCCCAGACCTTGGCGTCGTCCGTCCCCTTCTGAACGAGCTCCAGGATGTCCTGCGCCATGGGGCTGAGCACCGGGAACACGCCGTCCACGAACCCGGAGCCGTACTTCCAGCCGCGGCCTCTCATTGCACCCCCTGCATGCATGAGACTTGAAGCTGTAAAACCATTTCAACGACAGGAAATGGTGACGTGACACTCGCGAAGCAGACGTCCCTCCCTTGCTGAGCTTCAGTGCGGGTGTAAACCAAGCAAAACGAGGGGGGCCGGTGAAGGTAGGATTTTTTACCTCTTTTCCGCGATATTTTCTTCCGGTCGAAGGTCCGCGCTTCACCATCTTTGTCAATGTAGGCGCCCGGGTGTTTCCGGTTCTTTCTTTCGCCGTATCCAGAGGGATTCACCTCGGCGTCGTGCAGGGAAGAAGTTCCTTGCTGAATGCTCCCGCAGGCGCAAATGTGCCATCTTGGTCCTGCGTTCGTCGGATGATAATGCAACGGAGCCTGTATCCTCAACCTGAAATTCATACGGTGGAGGAGGAGATGTCAGTGCAACTGCAAACCAAGTTCACTGGGAGAAGTAGAGCGAGCTAGTAGTGTGTTGTTTGAGAAGTTTTGCAGTCAAAACATTCAGAGAAGAAACAGTTAAAGAATTGCCACTGAATTGGCATGCAGAACACAGACCAAATGCAACTGCAATTGCCTGAATCGGGTAAAACTGCATGAACATGGGCATAAAAGTTCAGGAAAAATTCATGAAGGTAGAAAGTGTTACTTACATGGTGAGCGCAGGGTGAAGGTCTTCAGAGGCAAACCTGCACTTCTCCCAAGGGACAGATATCGTCGAGCTTGCGGTCGCTTCTGCTCCTGATAGTTGTGGAAGAACGAGGGGCAGGGGCTGCACTGGCAAGAGGGAAAAAACTGGAATATTTGCAAAGATATTTCCCTTGGAGCCTCATGGTTCTATCTAGTTCTAGTGTGCCGTTTGAGCCTCACATGATTTATCGTCCATCCATCGTTGCCTTATCCAGAAGGCAAATAAAACCCGGCTGTTGCGCTGGGCTGCACCGGGCAGTGGCACTGCTCCGTTACTGGACTAACCAAACATCTGCACAAGCTTTTCTGTTGCGTTTCTGAATATATGCCCAATGCAAAACTAAGAGGTTTATTGGAGGTAGGGATGCAGAGCGGCGCCCGATCCGCGCCGCTTTCAAGTAAAAACATGTGAGCTTAGTTGTAATTCCTCCGGCCTTACCCACCAGCTTAGTTTCATACAACTATACGAGGAAGAAACCAGTCGTGCTGAAATAAAAAAGGAAGGACGATGACATCACATTTCTCCCCCAGAATTGCGTTTACATGGAGAGACGGCAAAAGCACCAAGTTCCACGGCACATCATTGTATGTGTTCTTGGAAGTCTTGCTATTATCCATGATTAACAAAATTGGCAGTTATATTTTCCCAGGTACAACTGGCAGAAACCATGCATACGATACAACACCCTTTGCAAGCATTTCTTTCTGATACATTCTATCAAAAGCAAAAGGAATCCGGTGAGAATCTCATTCGAGCTCTACTCCTTCAGTAAATTTTGGCTTTCATTTTTGATCCGTTTGGTCGGGGGACCTTGAAATGTATTGTCAGTGTAAGTACATGGTCGTTCGGCAAAAATATCCTTATTTTTGCTTGACAGAGAACCAAGTAGCTGAAGGGCTGCGTGATTCAAAAGTCAGTAGGGTAATTCTCAGGCTTAAACCACATGGAGAAATCAATTCCTTTCTTCTTAAGGTCTTCAGTAGCAGGCCGGATCCGCTCCAAAAGCTGCAATTGAGTAATGCGATTCATCAACAACCCCCCATACAATTTCTCCAAGAAACAACACAGCGGAATTATCATTGCTCTAGGTAATCCATACAGCATACGCCAACAACACAAACACCCTAAGCTTGGAGATCCCTAGTATGATGAATCGTCTAATGTGGACTCTTTAAGTTTGTCAGATTGACCATTTACCTTTGGGGATATAACCATCCATGCTTGAAATATCATTAGTATGGTATATTGGTATTGTATAATACCATTAGAGGTGATTTTCAGCAAATAAGAGAAGCTACTTTTTAAAAACTGACCTGATCGTGAACAGTGCCATTGGAAACAAGAACAGAACGATCAAAGACTGTAAACTCTCCACCATCCATGCGTGTCACTACCCCACCAGCTTCTTCAACTATCTGTTGAAAAATGACTAAATTCATCAAATAATTATACTGGCAAACTCCACAGAATAAAGAGTTGCATAGAGAAGGAAAAAAAATCCATCCTGCTCAGGATCAATGAGTAGAAATTTATCTAACTAAAATTAAGACTGCTAGATAAATACATTTCAGAATATACACATCACTCTGATACCTTTTACTATGAGAATTCAAGATTTGATTACATAAAATAACATCAGTTGCTTTCAAAGATTAGTTCAGAACTGCTCAATGATACCCTTAAGATAAGATTAACTCTTATTAAATTTTCAACCCAAATTATGAGAATACGGACGTAAACATGAGAAAAGATTATCTGAATGGAAAGATGGTAAGGTTTGAAAATAAGCAAATAAGCCAGTCCCACTTTCTACCAAACTGATGATAATTTAGCTGAAAATCCTACATCCACGTAATCCTACGAAGCTTTTTACGTAAAATTCCAAACAAACTCTCTCTCCCCCCCTGAATTTCAGGGGGGTGGGCCCCTTCCTCCCTCTTTCTCCAATCACAAATCCCCATGTTGCACATTACGTTAATCACGTAATACTAATTATGCAGGTGTAGCATTACTCTTATTTAGAAACTCTGATTCCATCGGGTAAAAAGGATTACCAGAACACCAGCAGCCATGTCCCATGGCTTAAGCCGATATTCCCAGTAGGCTTCGGTAATGCCTAGACCAACATGGGACATATCAGCAGCAGCAGAGCCTAGCCTTCGTACTCCCTGAAAGCAAGTACGTTTTTAAAAAGAAGGATTAAAGAAACGACATAAAGAAGAAAAGTGGGCGGTGTTTGGTTTCCTTGTTTCTGAACCCATGGTAATACCATTTTAATCAGGGGAGGATTCACTTACCCTGCTAACATCAGTAAATTCCTTGAACAAATTTATATTGGTCAGCCATGCATCATCATGTTCATATCCAAACCCAGTAACCAGAAGAGATTGTTCCACCTAGAGAATCAATTAAAGATAATAGATTATAAATCCGTATCTGCTGCACGAACTATTTATATTACATGAATTATAATTGCATCCTGAAATACTTTAATGAACAGATACATTGAGTATGATCACTGGAAGGTTTTCATGGCAGGTACAAAAAGGTGTGCACGTATCCTTACTTGTACAGTTGAATAAGAGAAATAGGTTACCTTTTCTGTTGGACTGACATGAATCTTTTGCCCATTACAATAAGCACCTTTTCCTGTTCAAGAAGCAAACAGAGCCTTAAAAACTAATGTCATGGTATATTCCAGAACCAGAATAAGAAGCATGCCAATTATTGATCAAAGATCCTACCAGAAGATGCAGAAATCGTACGAGTGTTCCAGCACATAGGCCCACCACAAAATTCCACCTAAATGAGATGGCAATAATATGTGAGTACAGAGAGAAACTATTTCTAAGACCTATAATTTGTGTCTCCAATATTCCATAATTGTATGGTTCAAGAATGATATATGCATATACATACCACAGTGGCAGCAGCAGGCTTGCCTCGGAATAGAACACCAATGGATACAGAAAAGCTGGGGTAACCATGTGCAAAGTTTGTTGTTCCATCTAAACAAGAAGACCATGAAAATGAATTAAATTGAAACATAAAGATTGTATTGCATATTCTCTAGTCAAAATGGCTCAAAGAATGCCTCAGTGAAATTAGGTACCAGTCATAAATCATTCTATTGCTTAGCAATCAACATAGAATTGTCACCTTCCAAATCAGTGAAACAGACAAACCCATAGTGAGTGCACAGCTTACGTCCGAAAAATAAAGCAATCCTCAGAATCAAGGAAACACTACAGGAATTTATTCATCCAATTCTATAAATGATGGTTGTTCATGACAGAAAAATCCCAGTTAAGCCCACTACAGGAATGATTGTATGGTAAGTAGAAATAAAGGAACCAAACCTAAAGGATCAATGCACCAGAGATACTCTGACAAAGAATCTCCAATAAGGCCACCTTCCTCCCCAAGTATGAGGTGGTCTTTGAAGTTCTTGGTGACGACTTCAAGAATGACTGATTCACTCAGTTTATCTGTGCTGAACAGAAGGATGGTATAATAAATTCACCAAGTGAGAACACATACATAAATTTAAGGCCCACGTTCATACAACAGTGAAATCAACAGCATATGCAAAAATAAGAGTATACATGAGAAGCATTCTTACTCTGTCACCAAGTCTGCAACCCCCTTGTATTGGATATTACGCGGCTTATTAACAGCTTCCATTACAACCTAAAACGGAAGCAAGAAAAGGAAAACTGGCTGAGAATTTATTCATCAAAATTAGAACGAGGAGGATGCGAGGAACTTGCACAAGCGCATGGAATGGAAGTACCACAGCCCCACTTATGAAAATCAGGAACTGGGCAATCTTAGAAGTGCCATGTAGGATAAATGATGAGGTGAAGGAGAGAAAACTCATAAGAAAAGGTTTGCCTTATCTTATTTAAGAGAAGACAAGAGATGATCTCTTAGCACAATATGTCTCACCATGTTTTTAGGAATAGCTAGTTATTGAAGATAAAGCTAAGAGATGATCCATTGTAGACATTCTTTTTTGTCATATCTAAATTACATGCAAGACTTAAGATAAGACTATCTTATCAACCATTGTACATGCCCTTAAAGGGCATGAATTATGCAACCCATAAAGCCTCGTGGTATACCCCATATGTTTATCCTCTCTTGGTTAGCAGAAGAACTATTTGTCAAATTTATCGCCGGAAACCAATTAAACCTGTAGTTGGTAACACATTAACCAGCACGGCAGCACCTGCCAATTCAACTACACGACTAGCATTTCTTTCTTTGAAACTAAGTGGCATCGGCATCGCAGTCGTCGCTATAATTCAATCTACGAATCGTACCACGGGCAGAACCTGCAATCGTCTAGCGGAGTCAACCCCAAGGGAGCGCCGACGAGAAAAAGGGAAATCGCAAACGCACCTCGGCGCCTGCCTTGGCGGCGGCCTGGATGACGCCGAGCAGCTCGTCGGCGGGAACCGGGCCGGTGGTGGGGGCGGCCATCTTCGGGTACTTGCTGGGTGCGGCGGGCTGGCTCGACGCCACCGCCATGATAGCGCGCGCGTGCTTGGACCTGGAGGCGAGCGAGCGGAGAGCGAGGATCGGCGCCGGCGAGGCCCTGGCATTCCTCGGGAGCGAGGAGGCGGCGGTGGTGGTGGAAGGGAGAAGATACCGTGCCATTGGTGCTGAGAGAAAGGGTTTGATTCCTCCCTGTTGTTTTCCTCCCGCTGCGCTTCGTCTGTGTGTGTACGCTGTACGGTATACCACCTGCTTCTTCTTTTCCTTTTCTCCAGGATATACTTGTCTTGTGTGTGTGTGTGTGTGTGTGTGTGTGTGTGTGTGTGGAGAATATACTTGTTCTTTTTCTTAAAAAATATATCCAGTTTTGATAGAAACTTGAACAAATATAGTACTCCTCCGTTTCTTTTTTTTGGAATACTAAGAGTGTATCTTTGCATTGATAGAGTGATAGAACATACAGTGTCACGCCACGTTCACGTACACAGAAAGGCGTGTTCGTGGCGATCAAGTGAGCAAGGAGAGAAAGAGGATGCTCAGCCTCGCATACAGTGTCAGGTTACAGGGATGAAACCATTCAGTCCTTTGGCTCCGACATTTGCCCAGGAGCGAGCCTCGTCCTTGATAGCATCAACGACAGTTGATGTGGCGGGAGTAATCTTGTCGAAGATGACTGAGTTGTGATGGCGCCACATTGTCCATGCCGTGGAACCGGCCATGGTAGTGAGGCCACGGCGGTCGGCAGCCGGTATGGTGAGGAGAGCGGCGGACAGCCAGTTGAAGAAGGCGGAAGAGCCATCTGGTGGTTGTGCCATCGTTCGACACAAGGAGAGCACCTCGTGCCAGGTGACTCTCGCAAAGACACAGCCCACAAGGATGTGATGAAGGGTCTCAGGCTCCTGCAGGCAGAGGACGCAGGTCGGCTCATGTGGCAGGCCCCGTCGGGCGAGCCTGTCGGCGGACCAGCAGCGGTTTAAAGAGGCCAGACACAGGAAGAATTTCACCGACAGAATAGCACCAGACTTCCACATGAGACGCCAGTGCTCGGAGGCTATGGATCCCTCAAACAAGCCAGCATAGCAGGATGAAGCCGAGTAGATGCCATTCGCAGTCCAGCCCCAATGAATAACATCTGGCTGCGAGGAGAGCACGACGTGCTGAAGCCGCCGCCAGATGTCCACATACTCGAGGACGGTGGCCGGCCCAAGCGCTCCTTGGATGTCCGCTATCCAAGTGCGGTTCAGGAGAGTCGTGGCCACCATATGGGTGTGCCGCCTCCTGGCCGGGACTAGGGCCGTCGGCGATGGGGCAAGGGATGAGATGGAGCTGCCCTCCAGCCACGGGTCAACCCAAGATCTGCATGAGGTGTCGTCGCCCACGGTCCAAGACGTCGATGCCCGGAAGAACTGCAGCACTTCAGGATCGGAAGATAGGGGAAGATGCGACCAAGGGCGCGCCCGATCACTAGCCTGCAGCCACAACCATCGGACTCGGAGGAAGATCCCAACGCGGTTCAGATCCCGGATGCCAAGGCCATCAAGCTCCAGCGGGCGACAAACACGCGCCCAACTGTAGGACCTTGAAGTATGTCTAGAGGGGGGGTGATTAGACTACTTGACCAATAAAAACTTAACCTTTTCCCAATTTTAGAGTTTGGCAGATTTTAGCTATTTCAGGACAAGTCAAGCAATCATCACACAATTCAAGCAAGCATGCAAAGAGTATATAGGCAGCGGAAATTAAAGCATGCAACTTGCAAGAAAGTAAGGGGAAGGGTTTGGAGGATTCAAACGCGATTGGAGACACGGATGTTTTTGGCGTGGTTCCGATAGGTGGTGCTATCGTACATCCATGTTGATGGAGACTTCAACCCACGAAGGGTAACGGCTGCGCGAGTCCATGGAGGGCTCCACCCACGAAGGGTCCACGAAGAAGCAACCTTGTCTATCCCACCATGGCCATCGCCCACGAAAGACTTGCCTCACTAGCGGTAGATCTTCACGAAGTAGGCGATCTACTTGCCCTTACAAACTCCTTGGTTCAACTCCACAATCTTGTCGGAGGCTCCCAAGTGACACCTAGCCAATCTAGGAGACACCACTCTCCAAGAAGTAACAAATGGTGCGTTGATGATGAACTCCTTGCTCTTGTGCTTCAAATGATAGTCTCCCCAACACTCAACTCTCTCTCATAGGTTTTGGATCTGGTGGAAACAAGATTTGAGTGGAAAGCAACTTGGGGAAGGCTAAAGATCAAGATTCATATGGTAGGAATGGAATATCTTGGCCTCAACACATGAGCAGGTGGTTCTCTCTCAGAAATGGTAAGTTGGAAGTGTAGGTTCGTTCTGATGGCTCTCTCCACGAATGAAGAGGAGGTGGAGGGGTATATATAGCCTCCACACAAAATCTAACCGTTACACACAATTTACCAAACTCGGTGGGACCAAATCGTTAAACTCGGTCGAACTGATTTAGTAAACCTAGTGACCGTTAGTGAATTTCGGTGGGACTGACATGCATCTCGGTGAGACCGATACGTTAGGGTTAGAGCATAACGTAATCTCGGTAAGACCGATTACACAAACTCGGTGATACCGATTTGGTAATAAGCTTTCCAGAGAGTTGGTCAGGTAAACTCGGTGGGACCGATTTGCTCTTTTCGGTGAGACCGAAATGTTACAAAAAGGAAACAGAGAGTTTACATTGCAATCTCGGTGGGACCGATCGCTCACTTCGATTAGACCGAAACGTTACGAAGGGAAACAGAGAGATTACAACCCCATCTCGGTGAGACCGAGATCCCTATCGGTAAGACCGATTTGCTTAGGGTTTGTAGCAGTGGCTATGACTTTTGGAATCGGTGGCGCCGGATAGGAAGAATCGGTGTGACCGATTTTGGCTTTGGGTTTAGGTCATTTGTGGATGTGGGAAAGTAGTTGAGGGTTTTGGATCATATCACTAAGCACATGAAGCAAGAGGCTCATTAAGCAACACCTCATCCCTCCTTGATAGTATTGGCTTTTCCTATAGACTCAATGTGATCTTGGATCACTAAAATGTAAAATGAAGAGTCTTGAGCTTTTGAGCTTGAGCCAATCCTTTGTCCTTAGTATTTTGAGGGATCCACTTTCATCACCCATGCCATGCCATTCATTGAGCTTTCCTGAAATAATGGTCTTGGAATAGCATTAGCTCAATGAGCTACATGTTGTTATGAATTACCAAAACCACCTAGGGATAGTTGCACTTTCAATCTCCCCCTTTTTGGTAATTGATGACAACATATAGATCAAAGCTTCGACAAATGATAATAAGATTGAATAACATCGTCGCTTTGAGAAGTATGTGATAAGCAAGAGCTCCCCCTAAACTTGTGCATAGTTTAAGATTTGATTTGGACTGCAAATGCACAATGAATTAGGCTCATGGGTTACTCTTCCATGTCACATACATCTTGGTGGAGCACTCAAAATAATAAACAATGAATACATGCACTCATCACCAAGCATAGTGAGTGATCACATAAGATAGATAGGATAATATCAAGCATGCATAAGTGTAGCTTATGATCAAACACATGATCATCAATGTCTCACAAGCATAGTATCTCAACCAAAAGCAAACAAAGTTTGAAAACCCACCAAATAAAGCAAGAGAGAATAAAAACAACGCTCTCTCTCTCTCTCGAAGGCTATGATCTATACATTTTTCTCCCCCTTTGGCAACAAGTTACCAAAAAGTTCATAGAAAATGCATAGTGCTAGATCGTCTCTCAGGCTTGATCTTCTGGTGGTGGTGTCTTGATGACTCCTTGGATGAAGGCTTCAGTTGAAGTGGATGGAGCTAGAGGAGTTGGTGCTGGAGCTGTAGGGGCAGTGGCTGGTGCTGAAGTTGTTGCTCTAGTGTCTGTCACTGGCACTACAACTGATCTCTGAGCTCTAGGCACTCTGGCAAATGCATCAGTGGTTGTCTTGCCCTTCCTCTCCTGCATGTCATCCTGTAGCTGCTCTACAACTGACTGAATCTCAGTTACTTTAACATCTAGATCATAGAATTTTTGTTCCATGATTCTTTCAAAGCTCTCCTGATTCTGAGTGAGGGTGGCCAACCCCTTCTCAATCCTCAGAGTTGATGCTATCAAGTAACCAAGCTGCTCTTGTTTGGTTTTCAAGAAATATTCAGATGCCTCCTCTTGAGTTGGCATCTTGGCAGCCTTCTCCTTCTTTGCCTTCTCCTTCTTCTCCTGAGCTTGAACTGATTGTGGATCATTTTCATTCATGACAACCTCATTGTCCTCAAAGTCTGGATAAAGTGGGAAATGTTCCTTATCCAACTGATATTTCCCTGTGCCATCTTTGAGTTGATCAATTCCTGAATCTGAGGTGCATATCCACAGCTCCTCTTCTGATCTGCTGCAGTCCTCTTGATTGTTTCAATTATGAGGCTCATGACTTTGAACTTCTATGGCACATCAAACACATGCAGCATGTTGATGGCATGCCCTCTAATCATGTTATGGTCACCAGACTTGGGCAACAAAGTGTGCCTCAGAATCCAATTGATGGTTGGCAACCCTGATAGCAGAAAGTGAACTGATCCAAACTTGTGAGTCTCTACTGCCTTGTCTGGGATCTCCTTGTACATGTGAGCCATTGAATTGTGTCCCAACTTCTTCTTTGCATAAATGTCCAGGTCATCCTCATTTTCCTTGGGGGCATTTATCAGACTTGCCCATTCTTTAACAGTGGACTGGTACCTTGTACCCTCAGACATCCAAACAATTCTCCCATCTGGGTAAAAATGTGCTGTGGAGTAGAATTGCATGATAAGCTCATCATTCCAGTCGGTGAACTTCTGTCCAACAAAATCAGCAACTCCACAAGCAACAAAGCTTTCTTGCACTCCATGATAGTGCTGCTCATTGTCCTTGATGTAGGTCCAGTCGACCCACCTCATGTCACAGACTATAGGCTTCTTGTCCAACAGAATTGTTTCATAGAAGTCCTGATGTTCCTTTGTGTGGAACCTGTAGTCAACAGCAGTTCTTCTTCTTGAAGCATATGGATCTTCCATCCTCCATAGTCTCGGCCCTGAATCCTTCCTGATTCTCATGTCCTCAGCCACAGGATGGGCATCATTGTGGTCTGGTATCTTGGGCTTGAGCTTTCTTAAGACTTGACCTTCTTCATCTTCTTCTTCAGCAACATTGGGTATTGGGGCCTTGTTCTTCTCAGCAGCTGGAATACTCCTAGTATTCCTCTTTGGAACTTGCTTGGCCTTGGAGGCAGCTTTGGGTGCTTCCTTGGGCTTGGATGTTGCAGCCCCTGATCTGATTGCATCATCCATAAGCTTAGGTGCCTTAGGTGCTAGTGCAGCATCCTCTTCCTCTTCTTCAGAATCTGTTCTCATTGAGGGCTTTCCAAGGACCTTGGCAGTTGTGGTTCTTGCTCTCTTCTTTTTCTTGTCCTGATCACCATCATCCTCTGATTCATTTGTGAACTTCATAGTTGCACTAGTGGGGACTTTCTGAGGTTTGGAAGAGGTGACTTTCTTCTCAGGTGCTTCTTTGGGTTGAGCCTGAGCTGGCACTTGAGTGGACTTTCTGGCCTTTGGCATTGGTGTCCTCTTGGCAGGAACTTTCTTCTTCAGACCTGGCTTTGTGCTCTGTGCAGAGCCATATTCTTTCCTGAGCACCACTTTCTTGGAAGTGGCCTCATCTTCCTCAGCTTTGTAATCTTCATCCTCTGAATCGGAAGTTCTTTTCCTCCTTTGCCTAGTTGCAACCTTAGGCAAATTGCTAGGAGTACTTCTGCTCCCTTCATCTGTAGTTGAGGGACTAATGCCCTCACTCAAGTCCATCTGCTCTACTGACCTGTTCTGGCTGTCACTCTGATCTGACATACTGCAAAAGCTGACTCCTGACCCTGTGAAGAGTTATAGATGAGATAGAATAGATGAGCATCACAAAATGCAGAGATTTTTGCAAAAGAATGATTCAAAAGTTCAGTTTTAGTTTTCCACAGAAAGCATTTTGGATCAATTGATTTTCAAACATGGTGATACCGAAGCAATTTTGGAACCTAAACTGATGATCTCGGTTGGACCGAGTCACAGTTCGGTGGCACCGAGACTGCTAGGGTTTCACAGAATCCTCAAATCGGTCGCACCGATTAGTAATTCTTGGTCAGACCGAGAGTCACTAGTGCAATGGCATAAGCCAAATCGGTGAGACCGAGTTTTTCAACTCGGTGGGTCCGAGATGGTTTCGGAGGAAACCTAACCCTAAAAATTTGAATCTCATCTAATCTATGGACAACTTTGGCTGGATAGAAGAGTTTCAATCGTGGCAAGATTCGATAAGAATACAATGTGCTAGGAATCAGACGTGGATAGCACAAAGATCAAGTCCATACCCTAACTTGGCGGCGGACTTGCTACGGCGGCAACGGCGGGGACGAAATCCGTTGACGGTGGCGGAGACCAGCGACAGGAGGCTGCTGGCGACGAGGAGACGATCCGGAGACCACCGATGGCAGAGCGAGCTATTGCGCGGGCAAAGGGTTTCGGAGAAATTTCCAAAATTTTGCCCGTGGCTATATATAGCCCGACCCTGTCGGTGTGACCGAGTGGAATAACTCGGTGGCACCGAGATGCATAACTGTGTTCAGTTACAGCAAATCGGTGAGACCGAAAAGTTCAAATCGGTTCCACCGAGATTGAAAACTCAGATCAACTTGATGATCTCGGTAGGACTGAAATGGAGGAATCGGTCTAACCGAGAATCACAAAGAGGTTTTGGAAGTTTAAGTCTATGACGAATCAGGGACTCCGAGTGCTCCTCACACAGAGTGGTTCGAATCTGACTTGATCAAATTTTGTGATGTAGCATGAATGGAGTTTGAGATGAGAAAAGCATAGATAGCTAAAGAAGGTTCTTAGGCATTCTTGTCCATCCACTTGGCAAAAAGAAAAGAACCCAAACAATCAAAACAACAAGTGGATGTCCTTGAATGAGTAAAATATGCACCAACATGCTCACACAATAAGATGGTGAATGAAATATGTGGCAAAGCATGCACAACCAATTCTAGCATCTATCAAACAATTGGCAATGACTAGGTCATCTATATATGAGTATATTGACTTAGGAGTCAAATGAGAACATTTGATCATAGGTCATACTCATCGTTTAAGCTCAAGTGGGGTTACCACTTTTACCTAATGCATTGATGTGTTCACACCATTAGAGTTGCTTTGACTCAATTCTTAGAGTTAAGCTCCCCCTAGATGTGAGATCCCCCCTTAGAGGGATGAACTAACCTTGGGTTTTGTCGATGATGACTTCATGTAGGTGTTGAAGATGTGAATGCTCAAAGTTGATGTAGATCATTTGGAGCAATCCTTTGGAGTGAGTTTCACTTTCAACTTACCTACATGGGTTAGTCCCACAAGGAACAAACAAGAATATCCATAGACATAGAGTGATGCAAACACAAGATGATGTCCATGAATTCATTAGGTTAACTTGTCCCTTGTCTTACCAACATGAGGGTTTGTGACTCCTTGAACTAGTGCAAGATGTGGAAGTTGATTGCACTTGTTCTTGCCAAAATGATATGAGTGAAGAATGTTGGCGGAGTCACCCTCAAGAACTCTCTAGTTCTTCTTCTTCGGGATCCACATCATCTTGATGGGAATCCTTGGAGTTGTAGTTGTACTTGATGAAGTAGAACTTGACGTAGTCTTGGGGACCCACTTGAACGAGGCTTTAGGTGCTTCTTCAAATGCATCAATCTCTTCTTGAAGCTTGTCCTTGCCTTTGTTCTTGTGGTCTTGTGGTGGAAGATCATCTTGAGCTTGTATTCCCTTGAAGGAAGTAGGATCATACTTCTCTTGTTGAGGAACAAACTTCATCTTGGGGTATTGATCTTCTTCCCACTCAACTCCATTGGCATTGAACTTTCGTTCAAAACCAACACCTTGATTCTTCTGGTGCCTTCCTTGCTTGCGTACAATTTCCTCGAATTGCTTACTCCCGGCAAGGCTCTTGTAAATACCTTTCTCTATAATTCCCTTCAATAAGCTATTTTCTTTCTCAAGTGTAACTTGGCTAAGAGAATCATTAGTGGAATCAAGAGAACTACTAGAAGCAACAATATTGGATTTGACATTATTATTGTTACTACTAGAGGAAGTATCTTTCTTGTACTTGTTACTAGACTAGACTTGAGGCATGTAAGTAGATAAGAGTAAACGTTTGGCAATGTAAGAAGAACTTTTCTTGCGGAGATCATCATTGATTGCTTTTAAGAACTCATGCTCTTGCTCAAGATTGAGCTTTTCAAGGCGTAACTTCTCATGAGCCCTTAAAAGTTCTCGATGATTTTCATAGATAGTTTCATGAGCTAACTTAAGAGAGTTTAGTTCTTTAGTTAGAAGCTCAATCTTCTCCTTATCATTGTCATTCATTTTATCTTGATTAGCATGATTAATTGATGTTTCATCATAGTATTCATCACTAGAGTTGTCAACAAGTAAATCATCATCCACAAGCAAGTCATCTTCATCACTATTGAAATCAACATACTCGGGATGTGTTACCTTTGGACCTTTGGCCATGAAGCATCTTCCAACACCTTCATTTGGTGAGTCAAATATGTCGTAGGAGTTGGTTGACACAAGTGCTAGACCGGCAACACCTTCATCTTGAGTATATTCGGAGTCGGACTGATAGCTTCTCTCGGAGTGATTGTCGGAGTCGGAGCCGGAAACCCATTCACCAACATGAGCTTGATGTCTTCGTTTTGTGTAGCTCCTTGATGACTTGTCCTTCCTTTCCGAATCCTTGCTTCTCCGTGAGGGTCTTCGTTCATAACGATAATCTCTACTCCTCCTCTCTCTTGGTGGTGATTCTTCTCTTTTGCTCCTTCTTCTTGGAGAACCTTCTCTTCTTTTGTAGGGTGCCGTACACTCATTGGAGTAGTGTCCGGGTCTCCCACAATTGTAGCAATTACGCTCACGACTAGAAGATCTCTTGTCATTGTAAGACCTTGACTTGGAGCTTCTTTCTTTGCTTCTACTCTTGTAGAATTTGTTGAAGTTCTTCACCATTAAGCTCAATTCTTCATTGAAGGTTTGTTTCTCACTTGATGATGTGGGGGCTTCACTTGAGGCTTTGTAAGCACCACTTGACTTGTTGTGAAGTTCCTCCTTATCCTTGAGTGATATCTCATGAGCAACAATTATTCCAATGACTTCCGTTGGCTTGAGATCTTTGTAGTTTGGCATCATTTGAATCAATGTGCACACGTATCATACTTTCCATCCAATGCTCTTAGAATCTTCTTGATGATGAATTTGTCGGTCATCTCTTCACTCCCTAAGCCGGCAATCTCATTTGTGATAAGAGCAAGCCTAGAGTACATTTCAGCGACACCTTCACCATCCCTCATTTTGAACTTGTCAAGCTGACTTTGGAGCACATCCAACTTGGATTCCTTGACGGGCTCGGTACCTTCATGCATATCAATCAAAGTATCCCAAATTTCCTTTGCATTCTCAAGACGACTGATTTTGTTGAATTCTTTGGGGCACAATCCGTTGAAGATGATATCACAGGCTTGAGCGTTGTATTGCAACATCTTCAATTCTTCCGCATTAGCTTCACGGTTCGGTTCTCTCCCATCAAAGAATTCACCTTGCAAGCCAATAGAAATAATTGCCCAAATGGCGGGGTTATGTCCAAGAATATGCATTTTCATCTTATGCTTCCAACTAGCAAAATTAGTACCATCAAAGTAAGGACCTCTACAGTGATAATTTCCCTCGCTAGACGCCATACTCTCCTAGGTTGTGAAACCAAGGCTATGACCACCAAAAGCTATGGAAATCAAAGCAAATGGAGACCAAAGCTCTGATACTACTTGTAGGACCTTGAAGTATGTCTAGAGGGGGTGATTAGACTACTTGACCAATAAAAACTTAACCTTTTCCCAATTTTAGAGTTTGGCAGATTTTAGCTATTTTAGGACAAGTCAAGCAATCATCACACAATTCAAGCAAGCATGCAAAGAGTATATAGGCAACGGAAATTAAAGCATGCAACTTGCAAGAAAGTAAGGGGAAGGGTTTGGAGGATTCAAACGCAATTGGAGACACGAATGCTTTTGGCGTGGTTCCGATAGGTGGTGCTATCGTACATCCACGTTGATGGAGACTTCAACCCACGAAGGGTAACGGCTACGCGAGTCCACGGAGGGCTCCACCCACGAAGGGTCCACGAAGAAGCAACCTTGTCTATCCCACCATGGCCTTCGCCCACGAAGGACTTGCCTCACTAGCGGTAGATCTTCACGAAGTAGGCGATCTCCTTGCCCTTACAAACTCCTTGGTTCAACTCCACAATCTTGTCGGAGGCTCCCAAGTGACACCTAGCCAATCTAGGAGACACCACTCTCCAAGAAGTAACAAATGGTGCGTTGATGATGAACTCCTTGCTCTTGTGCTTCAAATGATAGTCTCCCCAACACTCAACTCTCTCTCATAGGTTTTGGATCTGGTGGAAACAAGATTTGAGTGGAAAGCAACTTGGGGAAGGCTAGAGATCAAGATTCATATGGTAGGAATGGAATATCTTGGCCTCAACACATGAGTAGGTGGTTCTCTCTCAAAAATGGTAAGTTGGAAGTGTAGGTTAGTTCTGATGGCTCTCTCCATGAATGAAGAGGAGGTGGAGGGGTATATATAGCCTCCACACAAAATCTAACCGTTACACACAATTTACCAAACTCGGTGGGACCGAATCGTTAAACTCGGTCGGACCGATTTAGTAAACCTAGTGACCGTTAGTGATTTTCGGTGGGACTGACATGCATCTCGGTGAGACCGATTCGGTTAGGGTTAGGGCATAACGTAATCTCGGTAAGACTGATTACACAAACTCGGTGAGACCGATTTGGTAATAAGCTTTCCAGAGAGTTGGTCAGGTAAACTCAGTGGGACTGATTTGATCTTTTTGGTGAGACCGAAATGTTACAAAAAGGAAACAGAGAGTTTACATTGCAATCTCGGTGGGACCGATCGCTCACTTCGGTTAGACCGAAACATTATGAAGGGAAACAGAGAGATTACAACCCCATCTCGGTGAGACCGAGATCCCTATCGGTAAGACCGATTTGCTTAGGGTTTGTGGCAGTGGCTATGACTTTTGGAATCGGTGGCGCCGGATAGGAAGAATTGGTGTGACCGATTTTGGATTTGGGTTTAGGTCATTTGTGGATGTGGGAAAGTAGTTGAGGGTTTTGGAGCATATCACTAAGCACATGAAGCAAGAGGCTCATTAAGCAACACCTCATCCCTCCTTGAGAGTATTGGCTTTTCCTATAGACTCAATGTGATCTTGGATCACTAAAATGTAAAATGAAGAGTCTTGAGCTTTTGAGCTTGAGCCAATCCTTTGTCCTTAGTATTTTGAGGGATCCACTTTCATCATCCATGCCATGCCATTCATTGAGCTTTCCTGAAATAATGGTCTTGGAATAGCATTAGCTCAATGAGCTATATGTTGTTATGAATTACCAAAACCACCTAGGGATAGTTGCACTTTCTATCTCCCCCTTTTTGGTAATTGATGACAGCATATACATCAAAGCTTCGACAAATGATAATAAGATTGAATAACATCGTCGCTTTGAGAAGTATGTGATAAGCAAGAGCTCCCCCTAAACTTGTGCATAGTTTAAGATTTGCTTTGGACTGCAAATGCACAATGAATTAGGCTCATGGGTTACTCTTCCATGTCACATACATCTTGGTGGAGCACTCAAAATAATAAACAATGAATACATGCACTCATCACCAAGCATAGTGAGTGATCACATAAGATAGATAGGATAATATCAAGCATGCATAAGTGTAGCTTATGATCAAACACATGATCATCAATGTCTCACAAGCATAGTATCTCAACCAAAAGCAAACAAAGTTTGAAAACCCACCAAATAAAGCAAGAGAGAATAAAAGCAACACACACTCTCTCTCTCTCGAAGGCTATGATCTATACATTTTTCTCCCCCTTTGGCAACAAGTTACCAAAAAGTTCATAGAAAATGCATAGTGCTAGATCGTCTCTCAGGCTTGATCTTCTGGTGATGGTGTCTTGATGACTCCTTGGACGAAGGCTTCAGTTGAAGTGGATGGAGCTGGAGGAGTTGGTGCTGGAGCTGTAGGGGCAGTGGCCGGTGCTGAAGTTGTTGCTCTAGTGTCTGTCACTGGCACTACAACTGATCTCTGAGCTCTAGGCACTCTGGCAAATACATCAGTGGTTGTCTTGCCCTTCCTCTCCTGCATGTCATCCTGCAGCTGCTCTACAACTGACTGAATCTCAGTTACTTTAACATCTAGATCATAGAATTTTTGTTCCATGATTCTTTCATGGCTCTCCTGATTCTGAGTGAGGGTGGCCAACCCCTTCTCAATCCTCAGAGTTGATGCTATCAAGTAACCAAGCTGCTCTTGTTTGGTTTTCAAGAAATATTCAGATGCCTCCTCTTGAGTTGGCATCTTGGCAGCCTTCTCCTTCTTTGCCTTCTCCTTCTTCTCCTGAGCTTGAACTGATTGTGGATCATCTCAATTCATGACAACCTAATTGTCCTCAAAGTCTGGATAAAGTGGGAAATGTTCCTTATCCAACTGATATTTCCCTGTGCCTATCTTTGAGTTGATCAATTCCTGAATCTGAGGTGCATATCCACAGCTCCTCTTCTGATCTGCTGCAGTCCTCTTGATTGTTTCAATTATGAGGCTCATGACTTTGAACTTCTGTGGCACATCAAACACATGCAGCATGTTGATGGCATGCCCTCTGATCATGTTATGGTCACCAGACTTGAGCAACAAAGTGTGCCTCAGAATCCAATTGATGGTTGGCAACCCTGATAGCAGAAAGTGAACTGATCCAAACTTGTGAGTCTCTACTGCCTTGTCTGGGATCTCCTTGTACATGTGAGCCATTGAATTGTGACCCAACTTCTTCTTTGCATAAATGTCCAGGTCATCCTCATTTTCCTTGGGGGCATTTATCAGACTTGCCCATTCTTCAACAGTGGACTGGTACCTTGTACCCTCAGACATCCAAACAATTCTCCCATCTGGGTAAAAATGTGCTGTGGAGTAGAATTGCATGATAAGCTCATCATTCCAGTTGGTGAACTTCTGTCCAACAAAATCAGCAACTCCACAAGCAACAAAGCTTTCTTGCACTCCAGGATAGTGCTGCTCATTGTCCTTGATGTAGGTCCAGTCGACCCACCTCATGTCACAGACTATAGGCTTCTTGTCCAACAGAATTGTTTCATAGAAGTCCTGTTGTTCCTTTGTGTGGAACCTGTAGTCAACAGCAGTTCTTCTTCTTGAAGCATATGGATCTTCCATCCTCCACAGTCTCAGCCTTGAATCCTTCCTGATTCTCATGTCCTCAGCCACAGGATGGGCATCACTGTGGTCTGGTATCTTGGGCTTGAGCTTTCTTAAGACTTGACCTTCTTCATCTTCTTCTTCAGCAACATTGGGCATTGGGGCCTTGTTCTTCTCAACAGCTGGAATACTCCTAGTATTCCTCTTTGGAACTTGCTTGGCCTTGGAGGCAGCTTTGGGTGCTTCCTTGGGCTTGGATGTTGCAGCCCCTGATCTGATTGCATCACCCATAAGCTTAGGTGCCTTAGGTGCTGGTGCAGCATCCTCTTCCTCTTCTTCAGAATCTCTTCTCATTGAGGGCTTTCCAAGGACCTTGGCAGTTGTGGTTCTTGCTCTCTTCTTTTTCTTGTCCTGATCACCATCATCCTCTAATTCAATTGTGAACTTCATAGTTGCACCAATGGGGACTTTCTGAGGTTTGGAAGAGGTGACTTTATTCTCAGATGCTTCTTTGGGTTGAGCCTGAGCTGGCACTTGAGTGGACTTTCTGGCCTTTGGCATTGGTGTCCTCTTGGCAGGAACTTTCTTCTTCAGACCTGGCTTTGTGCTCTGTGCAGAGCCATATTCTTTCTTGAGCACCACTTTCTTGGAAGTGGCCTCATCTTCCTCAGCTTTGTAATCTTCATCCTCTGAATCGGAAGTTCTTTTCCTCCTTTGCCTAGTTGCAGCCTTAGGCAAATTGCTAGGATTACTTCTGCTCCCTTCATCTGTAGTCGAAGGACTAGTGCCCTCACTCAAGTCCATCTGCTCTACTGACCTGTTCTATCTGTCACTCTGATCTAACATACTGCAAAAGCTGACTGCTGACCCTGTGAAGAGTTATAGATGAGATAGAATAGATGAGCATCACAAAATGCAGAGATTTTTGCAAAAGAATGATTCAAAAGTTCAGTTTTAGTTTTCCACAGAAAGCATTTCGGATCAACCGATTTTCAAACTCGATGATACCGAAGCAATTTTGGAACCTAAACTGATGATCTCGGTTGGACCGAGTCACAGTTCGGTGGCACCGAGACTGCTAGGGTTTCACAGAATCCTCAAATCGGTCGCACCGATTAGTAATTCTCGGTCAGATCGAGAGTCACTAGTGCAATGGCATAAGCCAAATCAGTGAGACCGAGTTTTTCAACTCGGTGGGTCCGAGATGGTTTCGGCGGAAACCTAACCCTAAAAATTTGAATCTCATCTAATCTATGGACAACTTTGGCTGGATAGAAGAGTTTCAATCGTGGCAAGATTCGATAAGAATACAATGTGCTAGGAATCAGACGTGGATAGCACAAAGATCAAGTCCATACCCTAACTTGGCGGTGGACTTGCTACGGCGGCAACGGCGGGGACGAAATCCGTTGACGGCGGCGGAGACTAGCGACAGGAGGCTGCTGGCGACGAGGAGACGATCCGGAGACCACCGATGGCAGAGCGAGCTGTTGCGCGGGCGAAGGGTTTCGGAGAAATTTCCAAAATTTTGCCCGTGGCTATATATAGCCCGACCCTGTCGGTGTGACCGAGTGGAACAACTCGGTGGCATCGAGATGCATAACTATGTTCAGTTACAGCAAATCGGTGAGACCGAAAAGTTCAAATCGGTTGCATCGAGATTGAAAACTCAGATCAACTTGATGATCTCGGTAGGACCGAAATGGAGGAATCGGTCTAACCGAGAATCACAAAGAGGTTTTGGAAGTTTAAGTCTATGACGAATCGGGGACTCCGAGTGCTCCTCACACAGAGTGGTTCGAATCTGACTTGATCAAATTTTGTGATGTAGCATGAATAGAGTTTGAGATGAGAAAAGCATAGATAGATAAAGAAGGTTCTTAGGCATTCTTGTCCATCCACTTGGCAAAAAGAAAAGAACCCAAACAATCAAAACAACAAGTGGATGTCCTTGAATGAGTAAAATATGCACCAACATGCTCACACAATAAGATGGCGAATGAAATATGTGGCAAAGCATGCACAACCAATTCTAGCATCTATCAAACAATTAGCGATGACTAGGTCATCTATATATGAGTATATTGACTTAGGAGTCAAATGAGAACATTTGATCATAGGTCATACTCATCGTTTAAGCTCAAGTGGGGTTACCACTTTTACCTAATGCATTGATGTGTTCACACCATTAGAGTTGCTTTGACTCAATTCTTAGAGTTAAGCTCCCCTAGATGTGAGATCCCCCCTTAGAGGGATGAACTAACCTTGGGTTTTGTCGATGATGACTTCATGTAGGTGTTGAAGATGTGAATGCTCAAAGTTGATGTAGATCATTTGGAGCAATCCTTTGGAGTGAGTTGCACTTTCAACTTACCTACATGGGTTAGTCCCACAAGGAACAAACAAGAATATCCATAGACATAGAGTGATGCACACACAAGATGATGTCCATGAATTCATTAGGTTACCTTGTCCCTTGTCTTACCAACATGAGGGTTTGTGACTCCTTGAACTAGTGCAAGATGTGGAAGTTGATTGCACTTGGTCTTGCCAAAATGATATGAGTGAAGAATGTTGGCGGAGTCACCCTCAAGAACTCTCTAGTTCTTCTTCTTCGGGATCCACATCATCTTGATGGGAATCCTTGGAGTTGTAGTTGTACTTGATGAAGTAGAACTTGACCTAGTCTTGGGGACCCACTTGAACGAGGCTTTAGGTGCTTCTTCAAATGCATCAATCTCTTCTTGAAGCTTGTCCTTGCCTTTGTTCTTGTGGTCTTGTGGTGGAAGATCATCTTGAGCTTGTATTCCCTTTTTTTTTTGAGAACTGAGCTTGTATTCCCTTGAAGGAAGTAGGATCATACTTCTCTTGTTGAGGAACAAACTTCATCTTGGGGTATTGATCTTCTTCCCACTCAACTCCATTGGCATTGAACTTTCGTTCAAAACCAACACCTTGATTCTTCCGGTGCCTTCCTTGCTTGCGTACAATTTCCTCGAATTGCTTACTCCCGGCAAGGCTCTTGTAAACACCTTTCTCTATAATTCCCTTCAATAAGCTATTTTCTTGCTCAAGTGTAACTTGGCTAAGAGAATCATTAGTGGAATCAAGAGAACTACTAGAAGCAACAATATTGGATTTGACATTATTATTGTTACTGCTAGAGGAAGTATCTTTCTTTTACTTGTTACTAGACTTGACTTGAGGCATGTAAGTAGATAAGAGTAAACGTTTGGCAATGTAAGAAGAACTTTTCTTGCGGAGATCATAATTGATTGCTTTTAAGAACTCATGCTCTTGCTCAAGATTGAGCTTTTCAAAGCGTAACTTCTCATGAGCCCTTAAAAGTTCTCGATGATCTTCGTAGATAGTTTCATGAGCTAACTTAAGAGAGTTTAGTTCTTTAGTTAGAAGCTCAATCTTCTCCTTATCATTGTCATTCGTTTTATCTTGATTAGCATGATTAATTGACGTTTCATCATAGTATTCATCACTAGAGTTGTCAACAAGTAAATCATCATCCACAAGCAAGTCATCTTCATCACTATTGAAATCAACATACTCGGGATGTGTTACCTTTGGACCTTTGGCCATGAAGCATCTTCCAACACCTTCATTTGGTGAGTCAAATATGTCATAGGAGTTGGTTGACACAAGTGCTAGACCGACAACACCTTCATCTTGAGTATATTCAGAGTCGGAGTGTGTCAGGACCCCGACTCAATGCCACATCGATCTAGCATGTAACACCTCATATCACTTTGCGGCCTCACGCACGGTATCCCCACGGGTGCCGCCTTACCTTTTCCCGGGATCGTTTGGGCCTTTTGGCACACGTATATGATAGTGTCGCTAGCATCCATATGATAAGGAGCCCGGGCTGACATGGCTAGTCGTAAACCCAAAGTGGCACAAACTTACAGGGACAAGCATCCATGACCCAGCATCGAACGTGTTGGTCATCAGCGAGTGAATCCAGGCTGTAGCACTGGGCTAGCAGGACTCCGGTGAACCGGGCTGTAGCGGGCTAACAGGACTCCGGTATTCATCGCGTGACATTTCCCTGAAGGGACAGACACAGGAACGAAGAAGGACACATGCCGCCCAGCCTAAGTGTTCCGGAGCAGTAGCAAGCTACCATGGCTCAGTGGAAGCACTAGGAGACATTTCCCGGTAAGAGAGGCTACTAAGGATAAACAACTAGATAGTCAGATCCCACACATACCAAGCATTTCAATAACATACACACAATATGTTCGATATGTGCAAATACAACATGGCATCACAACATGACTCTACATCTCAAGTATTTATTCAATAGGCTCCGAGGAGCGAGATATTACAAACAAGGTCTCTCGACCCAGCATTCAGAGCATACAAGTCTAAGCACATGTGGAAGCTTAACATGTCTGAGTACAGACAACTACAAATGAAAAAGGCTGAGAAGCCTGACTAACTACCAGATCCTGCCGAGGGCACAAGATCGTAGCTGAGGTAACAAGCTAAACGTCGAAGTCCACGTGAAACTACTAGTGAGACTGAAGTCTCTCTGCAAAAACATAAAATAGGCAAACGTGAGTACAAATGTACCCAGCAAGACTTACATCAGAACTAACTACATATGCATCATTATCAACAAAGGGGATGGTGGAGTTTAACTGCAGCAAGCCAGCTTTGACTCGGTGGCTAACCTGAACTACAACTGCAAGTAACTCTTTTGAGGTGGCGCACACGAGTCCACATATTCACCATATCAATACACCACTATGGATCCGCTCCTGTCTCCCTACGAGAACGCCATCCATAGCACTCACACTTATCTTGCACATTTTAGAGTATCCACTTTCACTTGTCTATGAACTGTACAAGCAACCCAGAAGTCCTTTACCGCGGACACGGCTATTCGAATAGATAATGTTAACCCTGCAGGGGTGTACTTCTTCACACACGCTCTCACCACTTATCGCCGTTTACACAACATGTACTCGGCAACCTTCAAGCGGAAGCCCAGCGAGGGTGTCGGCCACGACCTGACTAACCACACAAGTCTCTAGTCCAGGTTTATCGCCTATTCGGGTTCCATCCGCAAGGAGATCCGGCCGGGGTGTCGCTCACGGCCCCAAACGATGTGTGCAGGGTTCCCAAGTCCACCATCCGGGTGCCACTTGGTACATCGGGCCAATGTGCCTAGTCTGTCCCAAGCCCACCTGTACCGGGTGCCACTTGGTAGACTACTAACACTACCTAAAACACCAGAAACTAGTTGCGACTCCTGGACAGAGATCGGGTTGATTAGTAAGTCGAGAGGGGCCGAGTTACCGGAACCCAATGTGTGGTAGTAGCTGTTCATGGATCACAAACACAGAACTCAGTTCCTGAGGATGGCTGCAATGAGACAACCCACCATGTACTCCTACATGGCCTGTCACCGCTACCTTTACCAAATCGTGTTCACACACTTAGCTCACACATAGTAGGACATGTTCACACACCTCTGATTCATCCCAGATGAATCAGACCTGACTCAACTCTAAGCAGTAGCAGGCATGACAAACAAGCATGAATGAGTAGGCACAACAGGGCTCAAACAACTCCTACTCATGCTAGTGGGTTTCATCTATTTACTGTGGCAATGACAGGTCATGCAGAGAATAAAGGGGATCAGCTACCGCAGCACATAACAGTTGAAACATTGTTGTCCTAATGCAGTGAAAGAGAGCAGGAGCGAGAGAGTGGGATTGTATCGGAATGAACAAGGGGGTTCTGCTTGCCTGGCACTTCTGAAGATAGTATAGTTCTTCATCGGTGTCATCGAACTCATCGTCGGAACGTCGTCTACTGAGAGGGGACAAATACCGACAACAGAGAAGGAAACACAATCAATGCAATGCACAATATGATGCATGATCATGACATGGCAATATGAGTGTGTTAGCCTAATGCAACTACAACCAGATGTGTTTGGGTCATTTTGAACCAAAGGTTCAATCCCAAATTCAAATTATGAAATTAAGTAGTGCATTATCATGTTTTGATCTAAACAGAAATGTTAAGTTGTTTAAACATGCATGAAAACCGTACAGATGGATAGATTGGATTTTTCTGATCATTTTTCATATATAATTTATCTCATTCTGAGTTACGGTTGAATTTATATGAATTTTGGAAGTTTATAACATTTTTTGGAATTTCCTAGTTATTTTAAATTAGACTAAAACCAGAAAATAGTTTACTACGCCATGATGACATCATGTTGACGTCAGTAGGTCAACGGCCACGGTCCAGGTCAAACCTGACCAGTGGGGTCCACTGGTCAGTCAAACATTGTTGTCTGAGTCGCAGACAGGTGGGGTCAGGTCAGTAGCCACGTCAGCAAAGTCAACCTGACATGTGGGCCCAGTGGATTAGTCTAAGTTAAACAGGGAATAAATCCCGGAGTTAACTAGAGCGTGGGGCCCATCCGTAAGTGGCTCTAGGTTTAATTAGCAGTGTCATTAGTGGCTAATGATGGGCCACGTCGACATCGCCGGAGTTCGGCCGACGGCGACCAAAACCGACGATGGAGACGCTGCGGGAAGGCGCTACAGGGGACGGTTTCGAGCATGGTTCGCGTCTATGAGTTGCTGGCAGTGCGGTGCATCCTGTGGTGGCCGTGTGGTGTGCTGGGAGTGTGTGTAGCAGCGGCGACGACGAGCCGGGCGGCCGCCGGAGTTCAGGCTCGACCGAAACCACGCCACAGAGCACGGGAGGAGCAGCAGTTGGGTGCTTTGAGCTCCTTGGGACGCACTGAGCGCATTGGCGGGCTCATATGCAAGTCGCGACGGCTGTGGCCATGACGGCGCCATGGCCGGCGGCGAGGGATTCTGGGGCAAGGTGGTGGGGGCTAGCTAGAGTGCGCAAACAGCAAAATGATGAGAAGGGGGAGATGCGGTAGCTCACAGGGAGGCCGGGGAGCGGTTCAGCGGGCTCGGGGACGCGTCGGAGATGGCGAATTGGCGCGTGTGGCTTCCGGAACCCAAGGAGGAAGAAGACGAAGCAGCCGGCGATGCAGGCCGTCCCAGCGCTCGGTGCCAGGGTGGGGCGGAGTGGCGGACGATGGCGGAGACCGTGGATAGCGCGGGAAGGCGAGGGGAGCTCGGTGGCCGTGGCAGACGACGTCGGTGACGAGGAGCTCCGCTCGGGTGTGCTCGGGAGAGGAAGCAGAGAAGAGGGAAGGGGTCGGGAGAGAGCAAAGAGCGACGGGAGAGGCAGAGGGGTCGCGGGGCGTGTCCAGACGCACCGGGGGCGCCTCGGTGGCAAGCAGGAGGTGGCAAGGCTGGCGTCGGCGCTCGCCACCGAGCTGCTTCGGGGCGAGGGGGAGGAACACGACAGAGAGGAGAAGGGCTGGGCCGGCCATCTCAGATGGTCCGCACAGAGTAGGTGAAAGGATCGATATGGTTGACTAGAGGGGGGGGGGTGAATAGGCAACTAACAATTTTTAACCTTTTTTTTACCAAATTAAACTTTGCAACAAAATAGGTTGTCTAGATGTGCAACTAGGTGAGCAACCTATATGATGCAATAACAACTAGTACACAAGCAAGCAAGGGATGTGACAACAAGTAAGCTTGCAAGAGTAAAGGCACGAAATAACCAAGAGTGGAGCCGGTGGAGACGAGGATGTGTTACCGGAGTTCCTTCCTTTTAAGGGGAAGTACGTCTCCGTTAGAGCGGTGTGGAGGCACAATGCTCCCCAAGAAGCCACTAGGGCCACCGTATTCTCCTCACGCCCTCACACAATGCGAGATGCCGTGATTCCACTATTGGTGCCCTTGAAGGCGGCGACCGAACCTTTACAAGCAAGGTTGGGGCTATCTCCACAACAATCAGAGGCTCCCAACAACAACAACAACACCATGAAGCTTCACCACAATGGAGTATGGCTTCGAGGTGACCTCAACCGTCTAGGGTGCTCAACACCCAAGAGTAACAAGATCCGCAAGGGATAAGTGGGGGGAATCAAATTTCTCTTGGTGGAAGTGTAGATCTGGGCCTTCTCAACCAATCCCGAGCAAATCAACAAGTTTGATTGGCTAGGGAGAGAGATCGGGCGAAAATGGAGCTTTGAGCAACAATGGAGCTTTGGGGGAAAGAGGTAGGTCAACTTGGAGGAAGAAGACACCTATTTATAGTGAGGGAACACATCCAACCGTTACCTCACTGAGCAGCCCCGCACAGAGCGGTACTACCGCTGGGGCAGGGCGGTACTACCGCTCCCTGCCCAGCGGTACTACCGCGCGGAAGAGGAAGCCAGACCACTGGCCCCAGAGCGGTACTACTGCGGGAGTAGGAGCGGTACTACCGCTCGGAGCGGTACTACCGCTTCTACTACCGCTTGTAGTGCCGCAAAACCCGACACGAGAAAACACCGTCTCGAATCGAGGCGGTAGTAGCACGGTACTGCTGCGGTACTACGGCCGAAGCCCGCGAGCGGTACTACCGCTCCAGGGAGCGGTACTACAGCTGGAAGGCTTCGACGGTACTACCGCTGGAGATCGCGGTACTACCGCTGGCACAGGGCGAAGCAGGTACGGAAGAGAAGTGCAGCTCCAAAGATGCGAAAGGAAGACGACGGGTGTGGTAAGGATGTTTACGTGTTGATTCCACCCTAATCTTACCAAAGCGGATCCCCTCTTAATAGTATGGTGACTCCTACGAAACTAGTCCACCAACAACGAAACGCAGGAGCTACACCGTCTTCAATAAAACACCGAGGGGAGGAAATCGTCTCGTGCCAATGGATGATACTCTGAAAGAACTTAACGCACACGATTAGTCCGCAAAAGCATTGTCATCAATCACCAAAACCACTAGGGGATAAATATGCCCTTACAATCTCCCCCTTTTTGGTGGATTGATGACAATACGGGATTTGCATAAACACGATATAGAGTAAGCGTACAAACCCCACGGTCCTAATATGTAGATGGGCTCCCCCTAGATGTGTGCTATCTAGATAAATGCTTTGGACTGCACATCACACATACTAGGATCAATGCTCCCCCTACATTTTAGAGACCAACAATCTAAGCAAGGTATATGAGAGCAGCATAGATGATATAACAAGAAAAACAAGCAACTCATAAGCTAGATAGTGACATAGATAAAGATACTGGAAAGATAAGGTAGCATATGTCTCACACCATATGACTCGAACTTAGGTCTCACAGGCAAACCAACTAAAGCAAATGCGAGGAAAACACGAACAAGAGACGAAAGACACAACTCGCAAATCCCTAAACTCTCTCCCCCTTTGGCATCGAGACACCAAAAAGGAGAGGGAGTGTTGCTACGGCTCCAGGTGAGAGCAAATGAGGGACACACACATCAGAGCCCAGCGGAATCATCGGCACCACCGTCGTCAGTCTGGAAGTGCTCAGCCTCAGAATCGGTCCACGGGCAGTGCTGCTGAATCCACTCCTCCTCCTCAGTAAGCTGGTCCACAGATCCACTCTTGACAGTAGCACCCAACTGACGCATGAGCTCCTTGTGACGACCTCGAGCCTTCTTCTCAGCCACATGAGTCATGTACTGACCGTGAGCCTCCATGCAGAACAGCTTCTTCATCTTAGACTTGAGCTTCTTAGCCCAAGAGGGCTCTGCCTCAGAAGGCATGTAGTCATCATCCTCATCATCATCAGCTGCAAGCTCCTCCTCTGTCTCCATGGCAGCAGCAGACGAAGGGACTCCAGTCTTAGGGGCCTGAGTGCCCCAGTCATCCTTCTTCCTCAGACGCTTGACATCATGGGAGATCAACTCTCCACACTCCAGTGGCACATTAGGATATATATGATCCCAGGCCTTCTCAGTGAGCAGCATGATGAAGGGACCATAGATCGGGCACTTGCGCTTGGAGATAGCAGACAACATCTCAGACCACATCACATGAGAAATATCCAAAGACTCTCCGGTGGGATTTTCCTTCTCGCGCTGGCAGAAATGAAGCATGTCCACAAGATAAGAGTGAACCTGGTCCAGATTCCCAATGCGAGGGAAAAGAGTCTCTCTGAAGATGCGGTGAAGGATATCCAGATAGGCAGGCAGCTCATATGTTTCCTTCTTTGTCTCCTGGTTGACCTTCAGAGTGCAGTAGGGCCAGAGAGCTTGCTTGTGGGTGCAATGGGCGCGGGCGTGAGGGCGAAAGCCAACAGGAGACTCAAGTCCAAGATCTTGCACCCCAATCAACTGCATAAACGCTCTCCACTTGACGGAAAGCAACTTGCCATTGGTCATCCAGGTGAGTGTCCTGTCCTCATCAGTCCCAAGGTGAACCGTGGCATAGAATTGGGCCACAATATCAGCATCAAAGTCCTTGTTGAATTTCATGACCCCAAGAATGTTCAGTTGAGTGCACATCTGAAGAGCTTCACCAAAGTAGTCAGGATCTTGCTCCATATGGTCAGTGTCGATGGAGTGCACGTTGACAAAGAAATTCTTCTTGGCTTTGAGAACATCAAAGAAGATGGCAAACTGGAACTTGGTCCAGAACGGACGGTTGACCAAAGTGGGTTGTTGGTCAGCTTCATACGGGTTGCGGCGGCGCCTTGCCCAGAACTCCTTTGGCGGCATTTCTGGCACAGTCTTGCCGGGCTTGGGCTTGACCCCTGACTTCTTCTGGAGTTGAGGTGGAGGTGGAGGTGGAGGTGCAGCACTTGAGGATCCTCCGACAGGCTCGGTGGTACGGTAGCGCTTGGATGTGGCACGTCCGGGATTGACATGACGAGCCTGATGCTCAGGGACCTCATCACCTGGAACCACACACAAGAACACGCAAACAACCAGAAAGCACAAGCATAAGCCACAAAACACGAGCAAAAAGATCACTGAAAGGTAGAAGTAGAGTGGAATTTGGTAGAGGGCGGTAGTACCGTGTCCTGCTGGCGGTAGTACCGCCATGAGCGGTAGTACCGCCATGAGCGGTAGTACCGCTCCACAAGGAGCGGTAGTACCGCCCTGGAGAGGGCGGTAGTACCGCTCGGGGCGGGGAAACAATAGTTTCCTACTACCGTGGTCAGATCCGGCACTACCATCCTACCAAATTCAAAAATACTCCAACCAAACATCAATCCACACTGCCTAGAAGCATTCTCCATCCAACTCAAGCCTAGATTTGGCCAAAAATCTACAGATGCAACTGCTACTGCCCCTAAGATGCTAGATTGGAAACCTAGACAAAAAGAACAAGAGAACGGGGGCAATACCGGCATCCATGGCAAGAGGACACGGTGGGGATCGTCTCCACCGAAGGGAATGGAGAGGGACGACCCGGAGAAGGAGATCCGCCGGAGCCCTCCCGCGGCGCCGGTTGCTGGAGAGAGAGAGGAACAGGCGTGTGGGTGAGCGAATGGGTATGGGGGAGAAGAAACTCCCCCTGCCCCTGATATAACCCCCGCCTTGCGCCTCTCAGCGGTAGTACCGCGCTGGGGAGCGGTAGTACCGCTCGGAGCGGTAGTACCGCTCGCCAGCGGCGGTAGTACCGCCAGCAACCAGAAAAACATGCTTCTAGACAAAAACTCCTACAAAGCAACCAAAAAGCAAAACAACCAAGGCAAAAACAAGAAAATGACTAACAAGACAACTCACACATGAACACCGAACCGGAGCCCACTCCTTTAAAGCAACCAATCAATTGAAGAGCGAGCTCTGGCCTCTCTCAAGAGAGGGCGGTGGCCGGAGCCACCTATGTTTGAGTCAATTGGTATGGCACCACGAAGAATTATCCTTGGGCCCATGACCAAAACTCGTCTTTGAAGCACAAGTACCATCAAAAGTGGCTAATGTGAAAGAGTTGATCGTTTTATGCATAATTGGGGGAGGGAGAGTTCATTGAGAGAACAATACTCCCCCTATGTCCATGCCTACACCTAAACTAGACAACAAGTTGAGTGTGGTGGGGGGTGCACGGGTTCAAGTCACATTGCTCAAATCAATGATATTTAGCTCATGCCTTAACTCGCGAAATCTTGCTTCATCCAAGGGCTTCATGAAAATATCTGCAAGGTTATCATGAGTGTTGACATACTTGAGCTCGATCTCCCCTCGCCTAATGTGATCCCGGATGAAGTGATACCGAATCTCAATGTGCTTCATCTTGAAGTGTTGCACCGGGTTGAGAGAAATCTGTTGGAAATATGCCCTAGAGGCAATAATAAAAGTATTATTATATTTCAATGTTCATGATAAATGTCTTTTATTCATGCTATAACTGTATTATCCGGAAATCGTAATACACGTGTGAATACTTAGACCTCAATATGTCCCTAGTGAGCCTCTAGTTGACTAGCTCGTTGTGATCAACAGATAGTCATGATTTCCTGGCTATGGACATTGGATGTCGTTGATAACGGGATCACATCATTAGGAGAATGATGTGATGGACAAGACCCAATCATAAGCATAGCATAAAAGATCGTGTAGTTCGTTTTGCTAGAGCTTTGCCAATGTCAAGTATCTCTTCCTTCGACCATGAGATCGTGTAACTCCGGGATACCGTAGGAGTGCCTTGGGTGTATCAAACGTTACAACGTAACTGGGTGACTATAAAGGTGCATTACAGGTATCTCCGAAAGTAGCTGTTGGGTTGACACGGATCGAGACTGGGATTTGTCACTCCGTATGACGGAGAGGTATCTCTGGGCCCACTCGGTAATGCATCATCATAATGAGCTCAATGTGACCAAGGTGTTGGACACGGGATCATGCATTACGGTACGAGTAAAGTGACTTGCCGGTAACGAGACTGAACAAGGTATTGGGATACCGACGATCGAGTCTCGGGCAAGTAACGTACCGATTGACAAAGGGAATTGCATACAGGGTTTGATCGAATCCTCGACATAGTGGTTCATCCGATGACAACATCGAGGAGCATGTGGGAGCCATCATGGGTATCCAGATCCCGCTGTTGGTTATTGACCTGAGAGCGTCTCGGTCATGTCTGCATGTCTCCCGAACCCGTAGGGTCTACACACTTAAGGTTCGGTGACGCTAGGGTTATTAGGAAGACTAGTATGTGACTACCGAATGTTGTTCGGAGTCCCGGATGGGATCCTGGACGTCACGAGGAGCTCCGGAAGGGTCCGGAGGTAAAGATTTATATATGGGAAGTTGTCAAACGGACACCGGGAAGTTTCGGGGTCATACCGGTATTGTACCGGGGCCACCGGAAGGGTTCCGGGGGTCCACCGGGAGGGGCCACCCCTCCCGGGGGGCCACATGGGCTGCGTGGGGCAGGGAGCCAGCCCCTGGTGGGCAGGCCGCACCCCCTCCCTTGGGCCCTTGCGCCTAGGGTTGAGGGGGGGAACCCTAGAGGGGGCGCCCCCTTGGCTTGGGGGGCAAGCCACCCTCTCCCCCTCTCCCCTTGGCCGCCGCACCCCCCCTAGATGGGTTCTAGGGGGCCGGCCCCCTTCTCCCTTCCCCCTATAAATAGAGGGGTGAGGGGAGGGCAGCCGCACCACCCTCCAAGGCGCAGCCCTCCCCTCCCCAACACCTCTCTTCCTCCGTTGTGTGCTTGGCGAAGCCCTGTCGGAGTACTGCCTCTCCACCATCACCACGCCGTCGTGCTGCTGGTGGAGCTGTCTTCCTCAACCTCTCCTTCCCCCTTGCTGGATCAAGAAGGAGGAGACGTCTCCCGTCCCGTACGTGTGTTGAACGCGGAGGTGCTGTCCGTTCAGCACTTGGTCATCGGTGATTCGAATCACGTCGAGTACGACTCCATCATCACCTTGCAAGCTTCCGCACGCGATCTACAAGTGGTATGTAGATGCAGACTCTCTCCCTTGACTCGTTGCTTAGATGAACTCATAGATGGATCTTGGTGAAACCGTAGGAAAAATTTTAATTTTCTGCAACGTTCCCCAACAGTGGCATCATGAGCTAGGTCTATGCGTAGTTCTCTTTGCACGAGTAGAACACAATTTTGTTGTGGGCGTGGATTTTGTCATCTTACTTGCCTCTACTAGTCTTTTCTTGCTCAACGGTATTGTGGGATGAAGCGGCGCGGACCAACCTTACACGTACGCTTACGTGAGACCGGTTCCACCGACTGACATGCACTAGTTGCATAAGGTGGCTGGCGGGTGTCTGTCTCTCCCACTTTAGTTGGAGCGGAATCGATGAACAGGGCCCTTATGAAGGGTAAATAGAAGTTGACAAAATCACGTTGTGGTGATTCGTAGGTAAGAAAACGTTCTTGCTAGAACCCAATTGCAGCCACGTAAAAGATGCAACAACAATTAGAGGACGTCTAACTTGTTTTTGCAGCGATTGATCATGTGATGTGATATGGCCAGAAGTTGTGATGAATGATGAATTGTGATGTATGAGATCATGTTCTTTGTAATAGGATTCACGACTTGCATGTCGATGAGTATGACAATCGGCAGGAGCCATAGGAGTTGTCTTTATTTTTTGTATGACCTGCGTGTCATTGAAGAACGCCATGTAAACTACTTTACTTTATTGCTAAACGTTAGTCATAGAAGTAGAAGTAGTCGTTGGCGTGACAACTTCATGAAGACACGATGATGGAGATCATGGTGTCAAGCCGGTGACAAGATGATCATGGAGCCCCGAAGATGAAGATCAATGGAGCTATATGATATTGGCCATATCATGTCACAACTATATAATTGCATGTGATGTTTATTATGTTTATGCATCTTGTTTACTTAGGACGACGGTAGTAAATAAGATGATCCCTTACAAAAATTTCAAGAAGTGTTCTCCCCTAACTGTGCACCGTTGCTACAGTTCGTCGCTTCTAAGCACCACGTGATGATCGGGTGTGATGGATTCTTACGTTCACATACAACGGGTGTAAGACAGTTTTACACAGCGAAAACACTTAGGGTTAACTTGACGAGCCTAGCATGTGCAGACATGGCCTCGGAACATGGAGACCGAAAGGTCGAACACGAGTCGTATGGAAGATACGATCAACATGAGAATGTTCACCGACGATGACTAGTCCGTCTCACGTGATGATCGGACACGGCCTAGTCGACTCGGATCGTGTAACACTTAGATGACTAAAGGGATGTCTAATCTGAGTGGGAGTTCATAATTTGATTAGAACTTAATTATCATGAACTTAGTCTAAAACCTTTGCAAATATGTCTTGTAGATCAAATGGCCAACGCTCATGTCAACATGAACTTCAATGCGTTCCTAGAGAAAACCAAGCTGAAAGATGATGGCAGCAACTATACGGACTGGGTCCGGAACCTGAGGATCATCCTCATAGCTGCCAGGAAACAATATGTCCTAGAAGGACCGCTAGGTGACGCTCCCGTCCCAGAGAACCAAGACATTATGAATGCTTGGCAAACTCGCGCT
Source organism: Triticum aestivum (assembly GCF_018294505.1). Lineage (NCBI taxonomy): Eukaryota > Viridiplantae > Streptophyta > Magnoliopsida > Poales > Poaceae > Triticum > Triticum aestivum. The sequence goes on along the minus strand of NC_057810.1, from coordinate 218,515,457 downwards.
GATGATTACTCCCTCGTTCAGTGCGGCATGCTTTACAGCTTAGAACCAGGGCTCCAAAAGCGTTTTGAGCATCACGGAGCATATGAGATGTTCGAAGAGCTGAAACTAGTTTTCCAAGCTCATGCCCGGGCCGAGAGATATGATGTCTCCGACAAGTTCTATAGTTGTAAGATGGAGGAAAACAGTTCTGTCAGTGAGCACATCCTAAAGATGTCTGGGTTGCACAACCATATGACCCAGCTGAACATTAACCTCCCAGATGAGGCGGTCATTGACAGAATCCTCCAGTCGCTCCCACCAAGCTACAAGAGCTTTGTGATGAACTACAACATGCAGGGGATGGAAAAGACCATTCCTGAAGTGTTCTCGATGCTGAAGTCAGCAGAGGCTGAAATCAATAAAGAACATCAAGTGTTGATGGTCAATAAGACCACTAAGTTCAAGAAGGGCAAGGGCAAGAAGAACTTCAAGAAGGACGGCAAAGATGTTGCCGCGCCTGGTAAGCCAGTTACCGGGAAGAAGTCAAAGAATGGACCCAAGCCTGAGACTGAGTGCTTTTATTGCAAGGGGAAGGGTCACTGGAAGCGGAACTGCCCCAAATACTTAGCGGATAAGAAGGCCGGCAACACCAAAGGTATATTTGATATACATGTGATTGATGTGTACCTTACCAGTACTCGTCGTAACTCCTGGGTATTTGATACCGGTGCCGTTGCTCATATTTGTAACTCACAGCAGGAGCTGCGGAATAAACGGAGACTGGCGAAGGACGAGGTGACGATGCGCGTCGGGAATGGTTCCAGAGTCGATGTGATCGCCGTCGGCACGCTGCCTCTACATTTACCTACGGGATTAGTTTTGAACCTTAATAATTGTTATTTAGTGCCAAGTTTGAGCATGAACATTGTATCTGGATCTCGTTTGATACGAGATGGCTACTCATTTAAGTCTGAGAATAATGGTTGTTCGATTTATATGAGAGATATGTTTTATGGTCATGCTCCGATGGTCAATGGTTTATTCTTAATGAATCTCGAGCGTAATATTACACATGTTCATAGTGTAGATGCCAAAAGATTTAAAGTTGATAACGATAGTCCCACATACTTGTGGCACTGCCACCTTGGTCACATTGGTGTCAAGCGCATGAAGAAGCTCCATGCTGATGGACTTTTGGAGTCTCTTGATTATGAATCGTTTGACACATGCGAACCATGCCTCTTGGGCAAAATGACCAAGACTCCGTTCTCCGGAACAATGGAGCGAGCAACCAACTTGTTGGAAATCATACATACCGATGTGTGCGGTCCAATGAGCGTTGAGGCTCGCGGAGGATATCGTTATGTTCTCACTCTCACTGATGACTTGAGTAGATATGGGTATGTCTACTTAATGAAACACAAGTCTGAGACCTTTGAAAAGTTCAAGGAATTTCAGAATGATGTAGAGAATCAACGTGACCGAAAGATAAAATTCTTACGATCAGATCGTGGAGGAGAATACTTAAGTCACGAATTTGGTACACACTTAAGGAAATGTGGAATCGTTTCACAACTCACGCCGCCTGGAACACCTCAGCGAAACGGTGTGTCCGAACATCGTAATCGCACTCTATTGGATATGGTGCGGTCTATGATGTCTCTTACTAATTTACCGCTATCATTTTGGGGATACGCTCTAGAGACAGCTACCTTCACAAATAGGGCACCGTCTAAATCCGTTGAGACGACACCGTATGAATTATGGTTTGGAAAGAAACCTAAGCTGTCGTTTCTAAAAGTTTGGGGATGCGATGCTTATGTCAAGACTTCAACCTGAAAAGCTCGAACCCAAGTCGGAAAAATGCGTATTCATAGGATACCCTAAGGAAACTGTCGGGTATACCTTCTACTTAAGATCCGAAGGCAAGATCTTTGTTGCCAAGAACGGATGCTTTCTGGAAAAAGAGTTTCTCTTGAAAGAAGTAAGTGGGAGGAAAGTAGAACTCGATGAAGTACTACCTCTCGAACGGGAAAGTGGTGCAGCTCAGGAAAATGTTCCTGTGATGCCCACACCAACTGAAGAGGAAAACAATGATGATGATCAAGGTACTTCGGATCAAGTTACTACTGAACTTCATAGGTCCACAAGGACACGTTCCACACCAGAGTGGTACGGCAACCCTGTCCTGGAAATCATGTTGTTAGACAACAATGAACCTTAGAACTATGAAGAAGCGATGGCGGGCCCGGATTCCAACAAATGGCTTGAAGCCATGAAATCCGAGATAGAATCCATGTATGAAAACAAAGTATGGACTTTGACAGACTTGCCCGATGATCCGCGAGCGATAGAAAACAAATGGATTTTTAAGAAGAAGACGGACGCGGATGGTAATGTTACCATCTATAAGGCTCGACTTGTCGCTAAGGGTTATCGACAAGTTCAAGGGATTGACTACGACGAGACTTTCTCTCCTGTAGCGAAGCTGAAGTCCGTCCGAATCATGTTAGCAATTGCCGCATACTATGATTATGAGATATGGCAAATGGACGTCAAAACGGCATTCCTTAACGGACATCTTAAGGAAGAACTGTATATGATGCAGCCGGAAGGTTTTGTCGATCCTCGGAACGCTAACAAAGTATGCAAGCTCCAGCGATCCATTTATGGACTGGTGCAAGCATCTCGGAGTTGGAACATTCGCTTTGATGAGATGATCAAAGCGTTTGGGTTTATGCAGACTTATGGAGAAGCCTGTGTTTACAAGAAAGTGAGTGGGAGCTCTGTAGCATTTCTCATATTATATGTAGATGACATACTCTTGATGGGAAATAATATAGAATTTCTAGACAGCATTAAGGCCTACTTGAATAAGTGTTTTTCAATGAAGGACCTTGGAGAAGCTGCTTATATATTAGGCATCAAGATCTATAGAGATAGATCGAGACGCCTCATAGGTCTTTCACAAAGCACATACCTTGATAAGATTTTGAAGAGGTTCAAAATGGATCAGTCCAAGAAGGGGTTCTTGCCTATGTTATAAGGTGTGAGACTGAGCTCGGCTCAGTCACCGACCACGGCAAAAGATAAAGAAGAGATGAGTGTCATCCCCTATGCTTCAGCCATAGGATCTGTTATGTATGCCATGCTGTGTACCAGACCCGATGTAAACCTTGCCGTAAGTTTGGTAGCAAGATACCAAAGTAATCCCGGCAAGGAACACTGGACAGCGGTCAAGAATATCCTGAAGTACCTGAAAAGGACGAAGGACATGTTTCTCGTTTATGGAGGAGACGAAGAGCTCGTCGTAAAGGGTTACGTCGACGCTAGCTTCGACTCAGATCTGGATGACTCTAAGTCACAAACCGGATATGTGTATGTGTTGAATGGTGGAGCAGTAAGCTGGTGCAGCTGCAAGCAGAGCGTCGTGGCGGGATCTACATGTGAAGCGGAGTACATGGCAGCCTCGGAGGCAGCGCATGAAGCGATTTGGGTGAAGGAGTTCATCACCGACCTAGGAGTCATACCCAATGCGTCGGGGCCGATCAAACTCTTCTGTGACAACACTGGAGCTATTGCCCTCGCAAAGGAGCCCAGGTTTCACAAGAAGACCAGGCACATCAAGCGTCGTTTCAACTCCATCCGTGAAAATGTTCAAGATGGAGACATAGAGATTTGAAAAGTGCACACGGATCTGAATGTCGCAGATCCACTGACTAAACCTCTCTCGCGTGAAAAACATGATCAACACCAGAACTCTATGGGTGTTCGATTCATCACAATGTAACTAGATTGGTGACTCTAGTGCAAGTGGGAGACTGTTGGAAATATGCCCTAGAGGCAATAATAAAAGTATTATTATATTTCAATGTTCATGATAAATGTCTTTTATTCATGCTATAACTGTATTATCCGGGAATCGTAATACACGTGTGAATACTTAGACCTCAATATGTCCCTAGTGAGCCTCTAGTTGACTAGCTCGTTGTGATCAACAGATAGTCATGATTTCCTGGCTATGGACATTGGATGTCGTTGATAACGGGATCACATCATTAGGAGAATGATGTGATGGACAAGACCCAATCATAAGCATAGCATAAAAGATCGTGTAGTTCGTTTTGCTAGAGCTTTGCCAATGTCAAGTATCTCTTCCTTCGACCATGAGATCGTGTAACTCCCGGATACCGTAGGAGTGCCTTGGGTGTATCAAACGTTACAACGTAACTAGGTGACTATAAAGGTGCATTACAGGTATCTCCGAAAGTAGCTATTGGGTTGACACGGATCGAGACTGGGATTTGTCACTCCGTATGACGGAGAGGTATCTCTGGGCCCACTCGGTAATGCATCATCATAATGAGCTCAATGTGACCAAGGTGTTGGACACGGGATCATGCATTACGGTACGAGTAAAGTGACTTGCCGGTAACGAGACTGAACAAGGTATTGGGATACCGACGATCGAGTCTCGGGCAAGTAACGTACCGATTGACAAAGGGAATTGCATACAGGGTTTGATCGAATCCTCGACATAGTGGTTCATCCGATGACAACATCGAGGAGCATGTGGGAGCCATCATGGGTATCCAGATCCCGCTGTTGGTTATTGACCTGAGAGCGTCTCGGTCATGTCTGCATGTCTCCCGAACCCGTAGGGTCTACACACTTAAGGTTCAGTGACGCTAGGGTTATTAGGAAGACTAGTATGTGACTACCGAATGTTGTTCGGAGTCCCGGATGGGATCCTGGACGTCACGAGGAGCTCCGGAAGGGTCCGGAGGTAAAGATTTATATATGGGAAGTTGTCAAACGGACACCGGGAAGTTTCGGGGTCATACCGGTATTGTACCGGGGCCACCGGGAGGGGCCACCCCTCCCGGGGGGCCACATGGGCTGCGTGGGGCAGGGAGCCAGCCCCTGGTGGGCAGGCCGCACCCCCTCCCTTGGGCCCTTGCGCCTAGGGTTGAGGGGGGGAACCCTAGAGGGGGCGCCCCCTTGGCTTGGGGGGCAAGCCACCCTCTCCCCCTCTCCCCTAGGCCGCCGCACCCCCCCCCCTAGATGGGTTCTAGGGGGCCGGCCCCCTTCTCCCTTCCCCCTATAAATAGAGGGGTGAGGGGAGGGCAGCCACACCACCCTCCAAGGCGCAGCCCTCCCCTCCCCAACACCTCTCCTCCTCTGTTGTGTGCTTGGCGAAGCCCTGTCGGAGTACTGCCTCTCCACCATCACCACGCCGTCGTGCTGCCGGTGGAGCTGTCTTCCTCAACCTCTCCTTCCCCCTTGCTGGATCAAGAAGGAGGAGACGTCTCCCGTCCCGTACGTGTGTTGAACGCGGAGGTGCTGTCCGTTCAACACTTGGTCATCGGTGATTCGAATCACGTCAAGTACGACTCCATCATCACCTTGCAAGCTTCCGCACGCGATCTACAAGTGGTATGTAGATGCAAACTCTCTCCCTTGACTCGTTGCTTAGATGAACTCATAGATGGATCTTGGTGAAACCGTAGGAAAAATTTTAATTTTCTACAACGTTCCCCAACAAAATCTTGATGGCACTTTCATTATCACACCAAAGAGGCACTTTGTCACAAATGACACCGTACTCCTTTAAAGTTTGCCTCATCCATAGGAGTTGAGCACAACAACTACCGGCCGCCACATACTTCGCTTCGGTGGACGAGAGAGACACACAACTTTGCTTCTTGGAAGACCAACTTACCAAAGAGCAGCCAAGAAATTGGCACCCTCCGGAAGTGGACTTCCTATCCACTTTGTCTCCCGCCCCATCGGAATCCGTGAAACCTTCAAGCTTGAAGTTTGCTCCTCTTGGGTACCATAAGCCAAAGTTTGGGGTATGAGCCAAATATTGAAAGATTCGCTTGACCGCCACAAAGTGACTTTCCTTTGGTGCGGCTTGAAAACGTGCACACATCCCCACACTCAACATGATATCCGGTCTAGATGCACAAAGGTAAAGCAAGGAGCCAATCATGGAGCGATATACCTTTTGATCCACCGCTTTACCATTGGGATCGATGTCAAGTTAGCACTTGGTAGGCATTGGTGCAGAAGCCGGCTTGACATCACTTAGCTTGAATCTTTTAAGCATGTCTTGAGTGTATTTGGCTTGGTTGATGAAGGTTCCTTCTCTTCTTTGTTTGATGTCAAAACCAAGGAAGAACTTCAACTCTCCCATTGAAGACATCTTAAACTTGGAGGTCATGAGAGCGGCAAATTCCTCATTGAAAGCTTTGTTAGGAGAACCAAAGATAATATCATCAACATATAGTTGGCATACAAACAACTCCCCGTTGACCTTCTTAGTAAAAAGAGTGGGATCAATTAGTCCTACTTCAAATCCACGATCTTGTAGCAACTCAGTAAGGTGGTCATACCACGCACGTGGGGCTTGTTTAAGGCCATAGAGTGCCTTATCGAGTTGATACACATGATCCGAGAAGTAGGGGTCCTCGAACCGGGGGGGTTGCTTGACATAAACCAACTCATTAATAGGACCATTAAGAAAAGCACTTTTCACATCCATTTGTTGCAACTTAAAGTTGTGATGAGAAGCATAGGCAATCAACAAACGTATGGATTCAAGACGAGCAACGGGAGCAAAGGTTTCACCGTAGTCGATACCCTCGACTTGGGAGTAGCCTTGTGCTACCAATCTTGCCTTGTTGCGAATGATGTTCCCATGAGCATCTTGCTTGTTCTTAAAGATCCACTTGGTTCCAATGACATTGTGGTTCCCCGATGGCCTTGGCACCAATCTCCATACTTTGTTGTACTCGAAGTTGTTGAGTTCTTCATGCATGGCATTGAGCCAATCCGAGTCTTCGAGCGCCTCATAGACCTTTTGGGGTTCAACACAAGAGACAAATGCGTGATGTTCACAATAGTTTGCTAATTGTCTACGAGTGCTTACCCCCTTTCTTAGGCTTCCAACTACATTTTCCATGAGATGGCCTTGAGTGGTGAGCTTGGAAGCAATCTTCGCGGCGCGACGCTCTAATTCCTCCTCGGATGTGGAGGGAGGAGGGTTGACTTGATCATCTTGAGCGCCGTCTTGAGCTTGTTCTTGATCTTGAGCTTGAGTTTGCTCTTGATCTTGAACTTGCTCGAGGGGGAGAACTTGACCTTGGGCATCATTTAGAGGTTCACCACCATCTTGAGGTTGATCTTGCCCTTGGTCTTGTTCACAAGGTTGAGGGCCTTCACTTTGTTCTTCGAAAGCGTGTGGGTCTTGATGAGGTGATGGCTCTACTTGAGTAGAGCATTGTCCTTCTCCTTCGGCCACAAGGGGTTCCTCAATGGGTAGGATATGACTAATACCCATTCTTCTTATGGCTTGGGGAGGAATTTCATCACCTACATCACAAGTACCACTTTGCTCCACTTGGGAGCCGTTATTTTCGTCAAACTCCACGTTACACGTCTCCTCAATGAGTCCGGTGGACTTGTTGAGAACACGGTAAGCATGAGAATTTGTAGCATAACCAACAAATATGCCCTCATGAGCTCTAGCCTCAAATTTAGACAAACGAACACCTTTCTTGAGAATGAAACACTTACAACCGAACACCCGGAAGTACTTGAGGTTGGGCTTGTTGCCGGTGAGAATCTCATAAGGAGTCTTGTTCAAGCCTTTGCAAAGATAGAGCCGATTGGATGCATGACATGCGGTGTTGATGGCTTCGGCCCAAAAGTTGTACGGAGACTTGAACTCCGCCATCATGGTCCTTGCCGCATCCATCAACGTCCGTTTCTTCCTCTCCGCAACACCATTTTGTTGAGGGGTATAAGGTGCCGCATATTGATGCTTGATCCCCTCATCACTAAGAAACTCATCCAAGGTGTAGTTCTTGAACTCGGTGCCGTTGTCACTTCTTATTGTCAAGATCTTTGCATCATGTTGACGTTGAGCTTCATTTGCAAAGTCGATGACGGTTTGTTGAGTCTCACTCTTCCTCTTGAAGAAGTATACCCAAGTGTACCTTGAATAATCATCCACAATCACCAAGCAATACTTTCTTCCTCCAAGACTATCAAAAGATGGAGGCCCGAAGAGATCCATGTGAAGGAGCTCCAAGGGTCTCTTCGAGTAGATGATGGTTGAAGGAGGGTGAGCCTTTTCATGAAGCTTTCCTTCGATACAAGCACTGCAAGCACGATCTTTGGCAAAACTAACATTGTTAGTCCATGAACATGGTCCCCCTTGAGAAGACTTTGCAAAGATCTCATATTGACGTGGGCTAAACGGCGATGCCAAAGCCATCCCACGTCAACTTTAGCCATTAGGCATGTCGCGATCTTAGTGGGTCGCTCCGAAAAGTTAATCACATAGAGACCGTTCTCGACATGCCCAACAAAGACTACTTTAAGAGTCTTGCTCCACAAGAGGGCCACGGTATCGATATCAAAGAATGTAGCAAAGCCCATGAGTGCAAGTTGACGAACGGAAAGTAAATTGAATGCAAGGGACTCAACAAGCATGACTTTCTCGATCGTTAGATCATGAGAAATGACAACCTTGCCGAGACCCAATACCTTAGAATGTGATGCATCACCCCACTCGACATTGGTGGGCATAGATGGAATCTCTTGCACGTCCACCACCAAGTCCTTGCTCCCGGTCATATGATTTGTTGCTCCACTGTCGAGCAACCATGATCTCCCACCGGAAGCAAACACCTACACGAGATCAATGCTTGGTTTTAGGTACCCATTTAGTAATGGTTCCTTTGATGTTAGTAACAAGGGTCTTGGGAACCCAAATAGACCATTCAATGTACTCAAAGGAAGAACCAACAAATCTAGCATAAACATGTCCATCACTAGCACGGCACAACACATATGACGGGTTAAAGTCGCCGGCTTTGTTTGAGGAAATGCTTTTGCCCTTTTGGACATCAACTCCCTTCACTTTCTCCTTCTTCTTCTTAGGAGCACCCTCTCCCTCTTTCATGAACGTTTGTTTGAGAGGAGGAGGACGATTGGTCTTGTTGTTCTTCTTCTTCTTGCTCTTGGACTTGGGTGCAAACCCAATTCCTTCTTTGGCCACAACTTCCTTTTGATTGCTCAAAAGGTCGTTGAGGTTCTTCTCACCTTTAATTCAAGTCACAAGGCCTTTCTCAAGTTGGTCCTTCAACTTGGCATTCTCCTCCACAAGATGCACATGCTCACAACATGGGTTAGTAGCACATGCATTATCAATTAATACCATATGAGGAAAGGTGGCCTTTTCCTTGATTAGCTTAACTTGGAGTTGAGCATGAGACTCCTTGAGGTTAGCATGGGTACCCTTCAAGACCTTGTGGGCCTTGTCAAGTAACTCAAACTCCTCTTTGAGTCTAGGATGATCAACCCCAAGTTTAGCCTTCTCGGAGGTTAGCACACGAGACACTACAAGAGCATGATCAAGATCTTTCTTTAACTTATCATGGTCATCATTGTGTGACTCCTCAAGAGTCAACCGATGCACACGCTCTTCCTCAAGAGCATTAGAGAGATCCGATATCTCATCGGCATAGTCACGACTATGACCTTCCATCTTGGAGATGGTTTCTTCGTGAGCCTCGATCATGTCATTGGCCTCACCAAGTTGTTCCAAGAGAGCAACAAAGTGCTTCTTGGACTTTCCCTTGAGCTTACTCATAAAAGACTCAAATTCATTCACTTCCTCATTAGACTCAACATGTTCATCAATGCAATCCTCCAAGGAGGGATTAGTAATGATGGTGGTTGTGATGTTGGGGGCTACCTTGTTTGAAGCTTTAGCCATGAGGCATCTGGCGGTGATGTTTTCGTTGGGTGATTCGAAGAGAGACACCCGAGGAGTAGTAGCAATGGCAACGGATGCCATGGCCGTTACTTCTTCATTTTCATCATCATCGTCATCCTCTTGGTATTCTTCTTGAACCACCAACCCACGAGTAGGAGTCTTCTTGGCGAAGTTGTTCTTGTTGGGGAAGGACTTGGCTTTGTCTTTTTGGATGAACATTCCACCGTTGTCTTCCTGCTTCTCGTAAGGACAATCTGCAACGAAATGGCTCACATTGCCACAGTTGAAGCAAGTTCTCACTCGTTGCTTGCCCTTGACACCACTTGAGTTGTTCTTGTTGAAGTTGGGTCTTGAGCTCTTCTTGCTCTAAAATTGTCTTGAATCAAGGGCCATGTGCTCATGGTAGTCAAACTTGGTGTCTTCGGGGTTGCTTTCCTCATCTTCCACTTCTTCCTCTTCTTCCATAGTAACCTTGGCCTTCAAAGCAAGGTTAGGCTTATTTGCTCTTTGAGAACAGAGCACCGCATTGTCGGCGGTCTTGTCCAAGATGCTCATTGCAACGAACTCATCCAACACTTCACTTGAGGTCATGGAGTGGAAGTCCGGTCGTTGATGAATGACGGAGGACATGGCCTTGTTGTAGGGCATCATGGCCTTGAGGAACTTCCGCTTGATCCAATTGTCATCCGTGTCCTTGCTTCCATGATCTCGAAGTGCGACCGCGAGTTTGGTCACTCTTCGGAAGAGCTCACGAGGTTCTTCATCTTCTTTCATTGCAAACTCATTGGCTTCATCTTGCACCACTTCATAGTTGGAGCGTTGAATGCTAGCACTTCCACGATAGAGACCCTCGACACATTTCCATGCTTCTTTAGCCATGACATGGGGTCGAAGATGAGGGAGATCTTCGGGAAGGATTGCATCTTGGATGATGAAGAGAACACTCTCATTGAATTGATTGTCCACGGCTTCTCGAGGGGTGAAGTTGCTTGGGTCATGAGGATAAAAACCTTCTTCAATGATTCGCCAAAGGTTAGTGTTCACATGTTTCAAATGACGCTTAAAGCGATAGACCCAATTATCAAAATCTTCATGTTTCTCATATTTAGGAGGTGGACCGGCATGATTCAAATGAGTGGAGGGGATTGGCCCTCCATAAACCGGGGGTTCCACATGGGCAAAGATGCCGGTGCCATTTCTACCACTAGTAGAAGGACTCTTTTCATTGTTAGCTTCCCCCTTGTCGGAGATAGCATCCGGCACCTTTTTAGTAGGATCACCCACTTTCATTGGCGCGGTAGATAGTTTAAGTCCCTCTAGAAATTCATTAAACATGCTTTTAACCTCGGCCGTCATGGAGGTTTTCAATGTGTCTAAAGCCACATTGAATTCCTCACGAGAGACCGAGGTTCCCCCTTGGCCGAAGACGAGATGGGATTCACACCGGAGTGTTCCTCCGCACCATCGTTGGTGTCAACCATACTCTTCGGACGGCAAAGTCCTTAATAAAGAGATGAGGCTCTGATACCAATTGAAAGGATCGATATGGTTGACTAGAGGGGGGGGGGGTGAATAGGCAACTAACAATTTTTAACCTTTTCTTTACCAAATTAAACTTTGCAACAAAATAGGTTGTCTAGATGTGCAACTAGGTGAGCAACCTATATGATGCAATAACAACTAGTACACAAGCAAGCAAGGGATGTAACAATAGGTAAGCTTGCAAGAGTAAAGGCACGAAATAACCAAGAGTGGAGCCAGTGGAGACGAGGATGTGTTACCAGAGTTCCTTCCTTTTAAGGGGAAGTATGTCTCCATTAGAGCGGTGTGGAGGCACAATGCTCCCCAAGAAGCCACTAGGGCCACCGTATTCTCCTCACGCCCTCACACAATGCGAGATGCCGTGATTCCACTATTGGTGCCCTTGAAGGCGGCGACCGAACCTTTACAAGCAAGGTTGGGGCTATCTCCACAACAATCGGAGGCTCCCAACAACAACAACAACACCATGAAGCTTCACCACAATGGAGTATGGCTTCGAGGTGACCTCAACCGTCTAGGGTGATCAACACCCAAGAGTAACAAGATCCGCAAGGGATAAGTGGGGGGAATCAAATTTCTCTTGGTGGAAGTGTAGATCTGGGCCTTCTCAACCAATCCCGAGCAAATCAACAAGTTTGATTGGCTAGGGAGAGAGATCGGGCGAAAATGGAGCTTTGAGCAACAATGGAGCTTTGGGGGAAAGAGGTAGGTCAACTTGGAGGAAGAAGACACCTATTTATAGTGAGGGAACACATCCAACCGTTACCTCACTGAGCAGCCCTGCACAGAGCAGTACTACCGCTGGGGCAGGGCAGTACTACCGCTGAGAGCGGTACTACCGCTCCCTGCCCAGCAGTACTACCGCGCGGAAGAGGAAGCCAGGCCACTGGCCCCAGAGTGGTACTACCGCGGGAGTAGGAGTGGTACTACCGCTCGGAGCGGTACTACCGCTTCTACTACCGCTTGTAGTGCTGCAAAACCCGACAAGAGAAAACATCGTCTCGAATCGAGGCGGTAGTAGCGCGGTACTGCTGCGGTACTACGGCCGAAGCCCGCGAGCGGTACTACCGCTCTATGGAGCGGTACTACCGCTGGGAGCGGTACTACTGCTCCAGGGAGCGGTACTACCGCTGGAAGGCTTCAGCGGTACTACCGCTGGAGATCGCGGTAATACCGCTGGCACAGGGCGAAGCAGGTACGGAAGAGAAGTGCAGCTCCAAAGATGCGAAAGGAAGACGACGGGTGTGGTAAGGATGTGTACGTGTTGATTCCACCCTAATCTTACCAAAGTGGATCCCCTCTTAATAGTACGGTGACTCCTACGAAACTAGTCCACCAACAACGAAACGCAGGAGCTACACCATCTTGAATAAAACACCGAGGGGAGGAAATCGTCTCGTGCCAATGGATGATACTCTGAAAGAACTTAACGCACACGCTTAGTCCGCAAAAGCATTTTCATCAATCACCAAAACCACTAGGGGATAAATATGCCCTTACAGTAGGGCCTCTCGGCTGTAGGTAAGCGCCAGGTAACTCTCTCTCTCTCTTTTATTTATTAATGTTTTCTATTTTCTGCAATTGGTTTTGATTTGATTTAAAACATCAAATCATTTTCTAACTTTCTGTAAATTTTATGTGAGCTCAGGAACTAGTCCAAGGTCACAGGCAACTTACAAAAATATTTGAACTTTATTTCTTATATAACAGAAATAAATTCAACTCAAATATGTCATTGATTTAAGTCAAAGGCCCAAATAAATATTTCTGTGATTCCAAAAATATTGGTTTGAATTTTACCTCTTACCAATATTTTCACAGAGTAACAGGAACATTTCTTTGGACTCATTTGATGAGAATTAAATGTTGATTACTTTTTAAAAGGTTTCTGAGGCTTTGAAAATTCCCTCAATTCAAATTTCAAATAAATTTAGACATGATGCAGCAACCTAGCTAGTCCAAGTGCATAGCAAGGCTAGGGACGTGACAACTCACCCCCACTAAACAAGAATCTCGTCCCGAGATTCAAGCGTAGGGTAATATGAAGGGGGAACGCAAACTAACATAATATTCATGATCCATGTGCCATTCATAAGAACGTTAACTCGATCACCATCATTGTCTCGTCGTCTTGCTCTGAGAACTCCAGCCAACATGAAAATGAGAGGATAGGGAAAACTCTAAAAGAATCAATCATCTCGGAGATCAAGTAACCCAGGATCAATTCACGGAGTGAGACATAGCAACATCTCTCAAGCTAAGACACGAAGCACACATCTAGAGGGATGGAGTGGAACATATGATGAGGGTTCACTAGGTAGACAACAATTCCGCCTTAAGAGGGTGATGATTTGTTGTCAACGTAGCGAAGAGTTGAGTTGCCATGATATTATAATGAGACATCTTAGAGGAGGTGACTCGTAGAATATATCCCCCTTAAGTGGCAAAAAGAATTACCTTTGATTCAGAGATCATTGAAACTCTTTATACCAGCCTAAGGAAATTCTCGAGCGACCGTTTGGAGGGGTTCGGTAGAATGGCATACCCGAAATAGAATGGATGATGTGGATTACCTTGTTGAAAACAACACAAGGGATGATTTTAGTAACTGGGGAGAAGCTCAACAGTAGAGAGTGAGTCCACTATTTGAAAAGTTATACCATAACCGAGGAAATTGAGAGGAATCCCAGTTAGTGCCGATGATAACACCTAGCGCTTATGCATGCTCTCAAGAACTTGAGCATTTCCATATTCATCAAGGTTTTACCAACATCCGTGTCAAGGATCCTGGGGACACAACGTACTACCATGATGAACAGCAATGGACGATGCAGATGGAAAGGAAGATAACCTTCTCAGATTTCACCTTAGCGAGGCCAAGGGGATAAAATCTGGATGATCGATCGAGAGACATTTAGCACTCCGCTTCTAATGTTCTCCTTGATGCGCTAGCATAATCCTTTCATAGATATGGTTGGTATCTAGAACATCAAGTAAAAGGTCGGACTTCGGGAACACAAAAATCCATAAGGAACAACTAGGAAGTAAATCCTACGAAATCCTTATGGGGAGGTGGCCAACTTCCTCAAACAAGATACTACAATAATAGGTCTTCCGGTTGGGTGTGTTTGCCACGACATACATTTTACCGGGTTATAGAGAGACCAATATTATAGTTCTTGGGAAACGTTCCAACCATCATACTTGCCTGAGATTCAGATCTGGTTGGTGTCAGGATATTCCAGACTCATCGAGTCTAGAGAGAAAAATGAAAGTTTGCAACACGAATCGACAAGACGATGTTGCGAGATTCTCGGGAAATGGACTACGGTAGTAAGCTCCAAAACATGAGCTGGTTCTGCTACGAACATGTGAACACGTTATCCAAGACAATCATGACCATGTAGTAGTCTTATAATAAAACACTACCGAGTTCAGGTGGGGAACCATCATTGAGGATATCGAAGTCCTTGTATAAGCCCCGGGTCTTAAGGAGGAGCTTCTTCTCCTAGAACAAATCAGTCAGTGGCTTGGTGTGCTCGGGAATACATATGGAATGAAGGTTGCAAGTCTCCAAACCACAGAATACTTCGCACGTATGCATGACCGATTTGGGATGATTCCAAAGGAATCAACATTGTCTTTCTTGAATCCACGGCGGCAACTTGCATCAAATGCACATGAACTGGAGGAAGTCACTTCTTACGTCCGAACATATGCTTCATGATCTAGCATGAAGATAATGCTTATAGAAGTTTCCAACACTAGCTTAATGTTCAACAAAATCATAAAGGAGACAAGGATGTTGTCGATGGGCTCAACAACAATTCATCCAGATTCCCATGGAGATGGAATTCCATAACTATGTGAACAAGGTGATAGTATTGGTCAGACCCAAAAGATATAATGGTGTATGCTCGAGGAAAATCCACGAGTAAGACAACATTACGAACATTGTTAGTTCTGATTTAATTTGACGATCACCCATACTCAAATCAAAGTTTTCATAAGACAATAGGTCCAACAACTGATCATAGGGGCCACTCGATGAACATATCATCTTTCTTCAACACACACACATACAAGATATCCTTAAAATGAACTAAGTCGGACAAGCTTTTATCTTCCAACTCTCCAAGTTGTTGTTTAGCTTAACCAACTAGCTCAGGGGTATCCTGCACAGATTCTTGGAGAAGGGGTGGTTACAAGAAACCAACTTGATCACGAACTCAACATAGCGGTCAGGTGACAACCTGGTGATACCTCTGAGAAGATATTCGGAAAATCACGAACCACCGATAAGTTACTAAGCTCGAGAGCAATCTTGCTTTTCAGGGCAAGATGATATGATCAACAAAGCAAGGGTTTGACAAAATCCTAACCCATTGATCGAAGAGTGCATCAGAAATAAGGACTAGGTAGCACGATTAGCCTTAGGGTGATGATTCAATAATCGACATGCTAAGAATGAGGTTGTTGTCCATTTAACTACCAAGCAATGGAGTTGCTAGGGCAACGGAGTTGCTAGGAGTATAGATTTCACACATCACGAAACACTTGTCGGCATTCCGGTTGCGACAACATGGAACCGAGGAATGAGTAATGATGGCGAGAAGTATCACTACGTCAAGAATTCACAAGAGCCGGTGCAATTCTCATGAAAATCCTGACATAAAGACGGTAATACTTCAGGGTAGAACAGAATCAAAAGCTGGGTTGGCATTTTGATCTGCAGAGCACAACTATTTTGACCCAATCCTGGATATGGATGAGGTACTAGAGTTTGTTTCTCCTAGTCATCCTGAATAGAATGGCTTGACGGACCACAAGAATAATAAGCATCGTAACACGAATGCATGATTACTCCTGACTATCAATTGATAGACGAAGATCGGAATACGACTGAAGAGGGACAACTCAAAGGAACATATATCTTTCTGAGTTGTGGATGCATAGATTAGTATGTCGAGCAAAGCTCAACATTTCTTCCGGATAACCCATGCAGAAGGTGGAACTGGCAGATTCACAATATAGAATGGAGAACTCATCAAGAGCACTCTGGTTATGATCTTTTGGTTCAAAAGAACTCCTGCCAAGAATGGTTCATGGTATTTGGAAGAACGATATACCACGGACCTCGAGGACTATCTCAAAGGTTACTAATATCCTAAAGGAACTAGTAAACACTATCAACACGAGGTAAGTACGGTGAATCTCGGGTTCAAAACCCAAGGAGTAAAATACCTACTACTAAGTGGCATCACGGGATGCTTTCGAGAATAAAGGCCAGAATCATCACACTGGGAACACAAATCATGTCTAGCTTACTAGGTGGTACTCTAAGACACCTAGGGTCATAATAATAACTCCAACATATATGTCGAGGCAATAGAGCACCTCAACTCCCTTATTAGTGTGGTTAACCTGGCCCAAAGAACATCGGGAACGGAAAGAACGGATTTGCAAATGCATCAGACTATTTAGAAATCTGGGATGACTCGGACAGCATAACGGCTGTAAATGCTCAAAAAGAGATTCTGAGACATCACGCAAAAATGGTGGCATAACCACTCAGAAGCACAATAACAAGGTTCCGAGACCAACTATGAACACACAGGGGTATTAGAAACTGAACTAGGGCTTAAATCCAACAATCTTACAAGTCTACGGATTAGTAACACGTGATCCTAATAGAAAGATGAGAAGCCTAGTTCCTTAACCCCGTAGGAAAGATAAGATGACACGGATCAGAAGGCATAAGGTATAAGGAGTAAAAGAGCCTTACGTTCCATCCCACAATCAATTCCCCTACATATAACTAAAGCATTTCTAGACTCAACTTCGACCAGTTTGGCTTGATAATCCTACAGGCAGTCAAGCTCTGATACCAAAGCTGTCAGGACCCCGACTCAATGCCACATCGATCTAGCATGTAACACCTCATATCACTTTGCGGCCTCACGCATGGTATCCCCACGGGTGTCGCCTTACCTTTGCCCGGGACCGTTTGGGCCTTTTGGCACACGTATATGATAGTGTCGCTAGCATCCATATGATAAGGAGCCCGGGCTGACATGGCTAGTCATAAACCCAAAGTGGCACAAACTTACAGGGACAGGCATCCATGACCCAGCATCGAACGTGTCGGTCATCAGCGAGTGAATCCAGGCTGTAGCACTGGGCTAGTAGGACTCCGGTGAACCGGGCTGTAGCGGGCTAACAGGACTCCGGTATTCATCGCGTGACATTTCCCTGAAGGGACAGACACAGGAACGAAGAAGGACACATGCCGGCCAGCCTAAGTGTTCCGGAGCAGTAGCAAGCTACCATGGCTCAGTGGAAGCACTAGGAGACATTTCCCGGTAAGAGAGGCTACTAAGGATAAACAACTAGATAGTCAGATCCCACACATACCAAGCATTTCAATAACATACACACAATATGCTCGATATGTGCAAATACAACATGGCATCACAACATGACTCTACATCTCAAGTATTTATTCAATAGGCTCCGAGGAGCGAGATATTACAAACAAGGTCTCTCGACCCAGCATTCAGAGCATACAAGTCTAAGCACATGCGGAAGCTTAACATGTCTGAGTACAGACAACTACAAATGAAAAAGGCTGAGAAGGCTGACTAACTACCAGATCCTGCCGAGGGCACAAGATCGTAGCTGAGGTAACAAGCTAAACGTCGAAGTCCACGTGAAACTACTAGTGAGACTGAAGTCTCTATGCAACAACATAAAATAGGCAAACGTGAGTACAAATGTACCCAGCAAGACTTACATCAGAACTAACTACATATGCATCATTATCAACAAAGGGGATGGTGGAGTTTAACTGCAGCAAGCCAGCTTTGACTCGGTGGCTAACCTGAACTACGACTGCAAGTAACTCTTTTGAGGTGGCGCACACGAGTCCACATATTCACCATATCAATACACCACTATGGATCCGCTCCCGTCTCCCTACGAGAATGCCATCCATAGCACTCACGCTTATCTTGCGCATTTTAGAGTATCCACTTTCACTTGTCTATGAACTGTACAAGCAACCCAGAAGTCCTTTACCGCGGACACGGCTATTCGAATAGATAATGTTAACCCTGCAGGGGTGTACTTATTCACACACGCTCTCACCACTTATCGCCGTTTACACAACATGTACTCGGCAACCTTCAAGCGGAAGCCCAGCGAGGGTGTCGGCCACGACCTGACTAACCACACAAGTCTCTAGTCCAGGTTTATCGCCTATTCGGGTTCCATCCGCAAGGAGATCCGGCCGGGGTGTCGCTCACGGCCCCAAACGATGTGTGCAGGGTTCCCAAGTCCACCATCTGGGTGCCACTTGGTACACCGGGCCACTGTGCCTAGTCTGTCCCAAGCCCACCTGTACCGGGTGCCACTTGGTAGACTACTAACACTACATACAAACACCAGAAACTAGTTGCGACTCCTGGACAGAGATCAGGTTGATTAGTAAGTCGAGAGGGGCCGAGTTACCGGAACCCAATGTGTGGTAGTAGCTGTTCATGGATCACAAACACAGAACTCAGTTCCTGAGGACGGCTGCAATGAGACAACCCACCATGTACTCCTACATGGCCTCTCACCGCTACCTTTACCAAATCGTGTTCACACACTTAGCTCACACACAGTAGGACATGTTCACACACCTCTGATTCATCCCAGATGAATCAGACCTGACTCAACTCTAAGCATTAGCAGGCATGACAAACAAGCATGAATGAGTAGGCACAACAGGGCTCAAACAACTCCTACTCATGCTAGTGGGTTTCATCTATTTACTGTGGCAATGATAGGTTATGCAGAGGATAAAGGGGTTCAGCTACCGCAGCACATAACAGTTGAAACATTGTTGTCCTAATGCAGTAAAAGAGAGCAGGAGAGAGAGAGTGGGATTGTATCGGAATGAACAAGGTGGTTTTGCTTGCGTGGCACTTCTAAAGATAGTATAGTTCTTCATCGGTGTCATCGAACTCATCGTCGGAATGTCGTCTACTGAGAGAGGACAAATACCGACAACAGAGAAGGAAACACAATCAATGCAATGCACAATATGATGCATGATCATGACGTGGCAATATGAGTGTGTTGGCCTAATGCAACTACAACCAGATGTGTTTGGGTCATTTTGAACCAAAGGTTCAATCCCAAATTCAAATTATGAAATTAAGTAGTGCATTATCATGTTTTGATCTAAACATAAATGTTAAGTTGTTTAAACATGCATGAAAACAGTACAGATGGATAGATTGGATTTTTCTGATCATTTTTCATATATAATTTATCTCATTCTGAGTTACATTGAATTTATATGAATTTTGGAAGTTTATAACATTTTCTGGAATTTCCTGGTTATTTTAAATTAGACTAAAACCAGAAAATAGTTTACTGCGCCAGCATGACATCATGCTGACGTCAGCAGGTCAACGGCACGGTCCAGGTCAAACCTGACCAGTGGGGTCCACTGGTCAGTCAAACATTGTTGTCTGAGTCGCAGACAGGTGGGGTCAGGTCAGCAGCCACGTCAGCAAAGTCAACCTGACATGTGGGCCCAGTGGATTAGTCTAAGTTAAACAGGGAATAAATCCCGGAGTTAATTAGAGTGTGGGGCCCATCTGTAAGTGGCTCTAGGTTTAATTAGCAGTGTCATTAGTGGCTAATGATGGGCCACGTCGACATCGCCGGAGTTCGGCCGGCGGCGACCAAAACCGACGACGGAGACGCTGCGGGAAGGCGCTACAGGGGACGGTTTCGAGCATGGTTCGCGTCTATGAGTTGTTGGCAGTGTGGCGCATCCTGTGGTGGCCGTGTGGTGTGTTGGGAGTGTGTGTAGCAGCGGCGGCGACGAGCCGGGCGGCCGCCAGAGTTCGGGCTCGACCGAAACCACGCCACAGAGCACGGGAGGAGCAGTAGTTGGGTGCTTTGAGCTCCTTGGGACGCACTGAGCGTGTTGGCGGGCTCATATGCAAGCGGCGACGGCTGTGGCCACGACGGCGCCATGGCCGGTGGCGAGGGATTCTCGGGCAAGGTGGTGGGGGCTAGCTAGAGTGTGCAAACAGCAAAAGGATGAGAAGGGGGAGATGCGGTAGCTCACAGGGAGGCCGGGGAGCGGTTCAGCGGGCTCGGGGACGCGTCGGAGACGGCGAATTGGCGCGTGCGGCTTCCAGCGACCGAGGAGGAAGAAGACGAAGCAGCCGGCGATGCAGGCCGTCCCAGCGCTCGGGGCCAGGGTGGGGCGGAGTGGCGGACGATGGCGGAGACCGTGGACAGCGCGGGAAGGCGAGGGGAGCTCGGTGGCCGTGGCAGACGGCGTCGGCAACGATGAGCTCCGCTCAAGTGTGCTCGGGAGAGGAAGCAGAGAAGAGGGAAGGGGTCGGGAGAGAGCAGAGAGCAACGGGAGAGGCAGAGGGTTCGCGGGGCGTGTCCAGACGCATCGGGGGCGCCTCGGTGGCAAGCAGGAGGTGGCAAGGCTGGCGTCGGCGGTCGCCACCGAGTTGCTTCGGGGCGAGGGGGAGGAACACGACAGAGAGGAGAAGGGCTGGGCCGGCCAGCTCAGATGGGCCACACAGAGTAGGGCCTCTCGGCTGTAGGTAAGCACTAGGTAACTCTCTCTCTCTCTTTTATTTATTAATGTTTTCTATTTTCTGCAATTGGTTTTGATTTGATTTAAAACATCAAATCATTTTTCTAACTTTCTGTAAATTTTATGTGAGCTCAGGAACTAGTCCAAGGTCACAGGCAACTTACAAAAATATTTGAACTTTATTTCTTATATAACAGAAATAAATTCAACTCAAATATGTCATTGATTTAAGTCAAAGGCCCAAAATAAATATTTCTGTGATTCGAAAAATATTGGTTTGAATTTTACCTCTTACCAATATTTTCACAGAGTAACAGGAACATTTCTTTGGACTCATTTGATGAGAATTAAATGTTGATTACTTTTTAAAAGGTTTCTGAGGCTTTGAAAATTCCCTCAATTCAAATTTCAAATAAATTTAGACATGATGCAGCAACCTAGCTAGTCCAAGTGCATAGCAAGGCTAGGGACGTGACAGAGTGATAGCTTCTCTCGGAGTGATTGTCGGAGTTGGAGCCGGAAACCTATTCACCAACATGAGCTTGATGTCTTCGTTTTGTGTAGCTCCTTGATGACTTGTCCTTCCTTTCTGAGTCCTTGCTTCTCCGTGAGGGTCTTCGTTCATAAGGATCATCTCTACTCCTCCTCTCTCTTGGTGGTGATTCTTCTCTTTTGCTCCTTCTTCTTGGAGAATCTTCTCTTCTTTTGTAGGGTGCCGTACACTCATTGGAGTAGTGTCCGGGTCTCCCACAATTGTAGCAATTGCGCTCACGACTAGAAAATCTCTTGTCATTGTAAGACCTTGACTTGGAGCTTCTTTCTTTGCTTCTACTCTTGTAGAATTTGTTGAAGTTCTTCACCATCAAGCTCAATTCTTCATTGAAGGTTTGTTTCTCACTTGATGATGTGGGGGCTTCACTTGAGGCTTTGTAAGCACCACTTGACTTGTTGTGAAGTTCCTCCTTATCCTTGAGTGACATCTCATGAGCAACAATTCTTCCAATGACTTTCGTTGGCTTGAGATCTTTGTAGTTTGGCATCATTTGAATCAATGTGCACATGTATCATACTTTCCATCCAATGCTCTTAGAATCTTCTTGATGATGAATTTGTCGGTCATCTCTTCACTCCCTAAGCCGGCAATCTCATTTGTGATAAGAGCAAGCCTAGAGTACATTTCAGCGACACCTTCACCATCCCTCATTTTGAACTTGTCAAGCTGACTTTGGAGCACATCCAACTTGGATTCATTGACGGACTCGGTACCTTCATGCATATCAATCAAAGTATCCCAAATTTCCTTTGCATTCTCAAGACGGCTGATTTTGTTGAATTCTTCGGGGCACAATCCATTGAAGATGATATCACAGGCTTGAGCGTTGTATTGCAACATCTTCAATTCTTCCGCATTAGCTTCACGGTTCGGTTCTCTCCCACCAAAGAATTCACCTTGCAAGCCAATACAAATAATTGCCCAAATGGCGGGGTTATGTCCAAGAATATGCATTTTCATCTTATGCTTCCAACTAGCAAAATTAGTACCATCAAAGTAAGGACCTCTACAGTGATAATTTCCCTCGCTAGACGCCATACTCTCCTAGGTTGTGAAACCAAGGCTATGACCACCAAAAGCTATGGAAATCAAAGCAAATGGAGACCAAAGCTCTAATACCACTTGTAGGACCTTGAAGTATGTCTAGAGGGGGGGTGATTAGACTACTTGACCAATAAAAACTTAACCTTTTCCCAATTTTAGAGTTTGGCAGATTTTAGCTATTTTAGGACAAGTCAAGCAATCATCACACAATTCAAGCAAGCATGCAAAGAGTATATAGGCAGCGGAAATTAAAGCATGCAACTTGCAAGAAAGTAAGGGGAAGGGTTTGGAGGATTCAAACGCAATTGGAGACACGAATGTTTTTGGCATGGTTCCGATAGGTGGTGCTATCGTTCATCCACGTTGATGGAGACTTCAACCCACAAAGGGTAACGGCTGCACGAGTCCACGGAGGGCTCCACCCACGAAGGGTCCACGAAGAAGCAACCTTGTCTATCCCACCATGGCCGTCGCCCACGAAGGACTTGCCTCACTAGAGGTAGATCTTCACGAAGTAGGCGATCTCTTTGACCTTACAAACTCCTTGGTTCAACTCCACAATCTTGTCGGAGGCTCCCAAGTGACACCTAGCCAATCTAGGAGACACCACTCTCCAGAAAGTAACAAATGGTGCGTTGATGATGAACTCCTTGCTCTTGTGCTTCAAATGATAGTCTCCCCAACACTCAACTCTCTCTCATAGGTTTTTGATCTGGTGGAAAGAAGATTTGAGTGGAAAGCAACTTGGGGAAGGCTAGAGATGAAGATTCATATGGTAGGAATGGAATATCTTGGCCTCAACACATGAGTAGGTGGTTCTCTCTCAAAAATGGTAAGTTGGAAGTGTAGGTTCGTTCTGATGGCTCTCTCCACGAATGAAGAGGAGGTGGAGGGGTATATATAGCCTCCACACAAAATCTAACCGTTACACACAATTTACCAAACTCGGTGGGACCGAATCGTTAAACTCGGTCGCACCGATTTAGTAAACCTGGTGACCGTTAGTGATTTTTGGTGGGACTGACATGCATCTCGGTGAGACCGATTCGGTTAGGGTTAGGGCATAACGTAATCTCGGTAAGACCAATTACACAAACTTGGTGAGACCGATTTGGTAATAAGCTTTCCAGAGTTGGTCAGGTAAACTCGGTGGGACTGATTTGCTCTTTTCGGTGAGACCGAAATGTTACAAAAAGGAAACAGAGAGTTTACATTGCAATCTCGGTGGGACCGATCGCTCACTTCGGTTAGACCAAAGCGTTACGAAGGGAAACAGAGAGATTACAACCCCATCTCGGTGAGACCGAGATCCCTATCGGTAAGACCGATTTGCTTAGGGTTTGTGGCAGTGGCTATGACTTTTGGAATCGGTGGCGCCGGATAGGAAGAATCAGTGTGACTGATTTTGGCTTTGGGTTTAGGTCATTTGTGGATGTGGGAAAGTAGTTGAGGGTTTTGGAGCATATCACTAAGCACATGAAGCAAGAGGCTCATTAAGCAACACCTCATCCCTCCTTGATAGTACTGGCTTTTCCTATAGACTCAATGTGATCTTGGATCACTAAAATGTAAAATGAAGAGTCTTGAGCTTTTGAGCTTGAGCCAATCCTTTGTCCTTAGTATTTTGAGGGATCCACTTTCATCATCCATGCCATGCCATTCAGTGAGCTTTCCTGAAATAATGGTCTTGGAATAGCATTAGCTCAATGAGCTATATGTTGTTATGAATTACCAAAACCACCTAGGGATAGTTGCACTTTCACCAACTGACGAGGCAAGAGCCGGCGCGAGCGTCCTTCCGGTCATGCCAAAGAAAATCTCTGATGGTTCTATTGGCCTTCTTGAGGATCGAGGGAGAAAGCGCCATGGCGAGGAGGATATGCACGGGCATAGCAGATAGCACCTGCCGGGCCAGGGTCAGGTGCTCGGCGCATGAAAGAAGTGTTGCCTTCCAAGTGGCGAGCTTGCGGAGGAGCTTATTAATGAGGGGCATCAGGTGGGAGGGGGGGACCTTTCAAAGGAAGAGAGGGAGGACTAAGTAGTGGACAGGGAAGGAGGTAGTCGGGCATGCCAGGGCCGTGCCAATGGAGTTCACAACAGGGGTAGTGCACTGGATAGGTACGGCCAAGCACTTGCCAAAGTTTGTGCGAAGACCAGAGACATCCCCAAATAGATCCAAGAGCTTACTGACTGTGGTTAGCTCAGAGGTATCGGGGTGGCAAAAACCACATCATCCGTGAAGAGGGCGATGGAAGCAGCGTGGCGGTGAGTAAGCCGTTTAAGGACGCCGGATGCCACGGCTTGCTGTAGTAGCGAGTTCAGGGCATCAATCACCAAGATGAAAAGCATCGGGGAAATAGGATCTCCCTGCTGAAGGCCTTTGCAATGGGCAATAGGCGGGCCTGGGGTGCCGTTGATCAAGACGCGCATAGAGGCTGTGGATATGAGGATGGATACCCACTCGTGCCACCGTGGGCCGAAGCCTAAGTGTTGAAGAACCTGGAGAAGGAAGGGCCAGGAGACAGAGTCGAAAGCCCAAGCAATATCAAGCTTGAGTTGGTGCAGGCGTCATGCCATTTGCTGGACGAGAAGGAAGTTGTCATGGACGCTTCTCCCGGCAATGAAGGCACTTTGGTTGGCGGAAACGAGTTCCCCAAGCCGTGGAGCAAGGCAAAGTGAAAGGACCTTGGCGAAGATCTTGGCCACATGGTGGATAAGGCTGATAGGGCGATAGTCGAAGAGAGTAGCCACGTCGGGATTTTTTGGCAACAAAGTGATTAGGGCCTCGTTGAGCCATTGGAAAGCCTGGCCAATAAGAGAATATAGATTGTTGAAGACGTCGCACAGGTCTTACTTAATGATGTCCCAACAAGAACGGAGGAATTCGGCCGTGAACCCATCTGGACCGGGCGACTTGCCAGAGGGAAGCTTCTTGATAGCCTCCCAAATCTCGTCATGGGAGAATGGTTCCTCAAGGGAGGAGAGGTCGAACGCTCGCGGGTGGCCAATGGCTCCGAGATTGAGGGTGAAAGATCTCTCCCCAAGCGCGCCCAGGGCATCAGAGAAGTGATCGAAAGCGGCCTTGGCTAAGCCCGATTTCGTCGAAGACCAACACACCATTGACATTAAGGGAAACCAGGCGGTTCTTGCGCGCGGGATGAGATGCCTGAATCTTGGAAAGCGCTGTCAGAGTCTCGCTCGCCTTCAACCAATGCAGGCGGCCGCGTTGCCGCATTATGTGTTGGGAAACGCAGTAATTTCAAAAAAAATCCTACGAACACGCAAGATCTATCTAGGAGATGCATAGCAACGAGAGGGGAGAGTGTTTTCTACGTACCCTTGTAGACCGAAAGCGGAAGCGTTATGACAACGCGGTTGATGTAGTTGTACGTCTTCACGATCCGACCGATCCTAGCACCAAAGATACGGCACCTCCGCGATCTGCACATGTTCAGCTCGGTGACGTCCCACGAACTCTAGATCTAGCTGAGGTTGAGGGAGAGTTTCGTCAGCACGACGGCGTGATGACGGTGATGATGAAGTTACCAACGCAGGGCTTCGCCTAAGCACTACAACGATATGACCGAGGTGGAAACCTGTGGAGGGGGCACCGCACACGGCTAAACAATCAACTTGTGTGTTCTAGGGTGCCTCCCTGCCCCAGTATATAAAGGAGTAAGGGGGAGGCCGGACGACCCTCATGGGGCGCGCCCCAAGTAGGATTCCTACTAGGAATCCTATTCCTAGTAGGTTTCCAACAAGGGAAGAGAGGGGGAAGGAAGGAGAGGGAGAGAGGGAGAAGGAAAGGGGGGCGCCGCCCCCCCCCTTCCCTAGTCTAATTCAGACCCAAGGGGGAGGGGGCGCGCGGCCTTCCCTAGCCGCCCCTCTCTCTCTCTCCACTAAGGCCCATATGGCCCATTAGTTCCCCCGGGGGTTCCGGTAACCCTCCGGCACTCCAATTTTATCCGAAACTTCCCCAAAATATTTCCGGTGTCTGAATATAGTCGTCCAATATATCAATCTTTATGTCTCGACCATTTCAAGACTCTTCGTCATGTCCGTGATCACATCTGGGACTCCGAACTACCTTTGGTACATCAAAACACATAAACTCATAGTACCGATCATCACCGAACGTTAAGCGTGCGAACCCTACGGGTTCGAGAACTATGTAGACATGAACGAGACTCACTTCCGGTCAATAACCAATAGCGGAACCTCGATGCTCATATTGGTTCCTACATATTCTACGAAGATCTTTATCGGTCAAACCGCATAACAACATACGTTGTTTCCTTTGTCATCGGTATGTTACTTGCCCGAGATTCGATCGTCGGTATCTCAATACCTAGTTCAATCTCGTTACCGGCAAGTCTCTTTACTCATTCCGTAATGCATCATCCCGCAACTAACTCATTAGTCACATTGCTTGCAAGGCTTATAGTGATGTGCATTACCGAGAGGGCCCAGAGATACCTCTCCGTAACATGGAGTGACAAATCCTAATATCGATCTATGCCAACCCAACAAACACCATTGGAGACACCTGTAGAGCATCTTTATAATCACCTAGTTACGTTGTGACATTTGATAGCACACTAAGTGTTCCTCCGGTATTCGGGAGTTGCATAATCTCATAGTCACAGGAACATGTATAAGTCATGAAGAAAGCAATAGCAATAAACTAAACGGTCATAGTGCTAAGCTAATGGATGGGTCAAGTCAATCACATCATTCTCTAATGATGTGATCCCGTTCATCAATTGACAACACATGTCTATGGCTAGGAAACTTAACCATCTTTGATTAACGAGCTAGTCAATGTAGAGGCATACTAGTGACACTCTGTTTGTCTATGTATTCACACATGTACTAAGTTTCCAGTTAATACAATTCTAGCGTGAATAATAAACATTGTCATGATATAAGGAAATATAAATAACAACTTTACTATTGCCTCTAGGGCATATTTCCTTCAGTCTCCCACTTGCACTAGAGTCAATAATCTAGATTACATTGTAATGATTCTAACACCCATGTAGTCTTGGTGCTGATCATGTTTTGCTTGTGAGAGAGGCTTAGTCAACGGGTCTGCAGCATTCAGATCCGTATGTATCTTGGAAATCTCTATGTCCCCTTCTGACACTTGATGACGGATGGAGTTGAAGCGTCTCTTGATGTGCTTGGTTCTCTTGTGAAATCTGGATTCCTTCGCCAAGGCAATTGCTCCAGTATTGTCACAAAAGATTTTCATTGGACCCGATGCACTAGGTATGATACCTAGATAGGATATGAGCTCCTTCATCCAGACTCCTTCATTTGCTGCTTCTGAAGCAACTATGTATTCCGCTTCACACGTAGATCCCGCCACGACGCTCTGCTTAGAACTGCACCAACTGACAGCTCCACCGTTCAATATAAACATGTATCCGGTTTGCGACTTAGAGTCATCCGGACCAGTGTCAAAGCTTGCATCCATGTAACCATTTACGATGAGTTCTTTGTCACCTCCATAAACGAGAAACATATCCTTAGTCCTTTTCAGGTATTTCAGGATTTTCTTGACCGCTATCTAGTGATCCACTCCTGGATTACTTTGGTACCTCCCTACTATACTTATAGCAAGGCACACATCAGGTCTGGTACACAGCATTGCATACATGATAGAACCTATGGATGAAGCATAGGGAATGACTTTCATTTTCTCTCTATCTTCTGTAGTGGTCGGGCATTGAATCTCACTCAACTTCACACCTTGTAATACAGGCAAGAACCCTTTCTTTGACTGGTCCATTTTGAACTTCTTCAAAATCTTATCAAGGTATGTGCTTTGTGAAAGTCCAATTAAGTGTCTTGATCTATCTCTATAGATCTTGATGCCCAATATATAAGCAGCTTCACCGAGGTCTTTCATTGAAAAACTTTTATTCAAGTATGCTTTTATGCTATCCAGAAATTCTATATTATTTCCAATCAATAATATGTCATCCACATATAATATTAGAAATGCTACAGATCTCCCACTCACTTTCTTGTAAATATAGGCTTCTCCAAAAGTCTGTATAAAACCATATGCTTTGATCACACTATCAAAACGTTTATTCCAACTCCGAGAGGCTTGCACCAGTCCATAAATGGATCGCTGGAGCTTGCACACTTTGTTAGCATCCTTTGGATTGACAAAACCTTCTGGTTGCATCATATACAACTCTTCTTCCATAAATCCATTCAGGAATGCAGTTTTGACATCCATTTGCCAGATTTCATAATCATAAAATGCGGCAATTGCTAACATGATTTGGACAGAGTTAAGCATCGCTACGGGTGAGAAAGTCTCATCGTAGTCAACTCCTTGAACTGTTGGAAATATGCCCTAGAGGCAATAATAAAAGTATTATTATATTTCAATGTTCATGATAAATGTCTTTTATTCATGCTATAACTGTATTATCCGGAAATCGTAATACACGTGTGAATACTTAGACCTCAATATGTCCCTAGTGAGCCTCTAGTTGACTAGCTCGTTGTGATCAACAGATAGTCATGATTTCCTGGCTATGGACATTGGATGTCGTTGATAACGGGATCACATCATTAGGAGAATGATGTGATGGACAAGACCCAATCATAAGCATAGCATAAAAGATCGTGTAGTTCGTTTTGCTAGAGCTTTGCCAATGTCAAGTATCTCTTCCTTCGACCATGAGATTGTGTAACTCCCGGATACCGTAGGAGTGCCTTGGGTGTATCAAACGTTACAACATAACTGGGTGACTATAAAGGTGCATTACAGGTATCTCCGAAAGTAGCTGTTGGGTTGACACGGATCGAGACTGGGATTTGTCACTCCGTATGATGGAGAGGTATCTCTGGGCCCACTCGGTAATGCATCATCATAATGAGCTCAATGTGACCAAGGTGTTGGACACGGGATCATGCATTACGGTATGAGTAAAGTGACTTGCCGGTAACGAGACTGAACAAGGTATTGGGATACCGACGATCGAGTCTCGGGCAAGTAACGTACCGATTGACAAAGGGAATTGCATACAGGGTTTGATCGAATCCTCGACATAGTGGTTCATTCGATGACAACATCGAGGAGCATGTGGGAGCCATCATGGGTATCCAGATCCCGCTGTTGGTTATTGACCTGAGAGCGTCTCGGTCATGTCTGCATGTCTCCCGAACCCGTAGGGTCTACACACTTAAGGTTCGGTGACGCTAGGGTTATTAGGAAGACTAGTATGTGACTACCGAATGTTGTTCGGAGTCCCGGATGGGATCCTGGACGTCATGAGGAGCTCCGGAAGGGCCCGGAGGTAAAGATTTATATATGGGAAGTTTTCAAACGGACAGCGGGAAGTTTCGGGGTCATACCGGTATTGTACCGGGGCCACCGGAAGGGTTCCGGGGGTCCACCGGGAGGGGCCACCCCTCCCGGGGGGCCACATGGGCTGCGTGGGGCAGGGAGCCAGCCCCTGGTGGGCTGGCCGCACCCCCTCCCTTGGGCCCTTGCGCCTAGGGTTGAGGGGGGAACCCTAGAGGGGGCGCCCCCTTGGCTTGGGGGGCAAGCCACCCTCTCCCCCTCTCCCCTTGGCCGCCGCACCCCCCTAGATGGGTTCTAGGGGGCCGGCCCCATTTTCCCTTCCCCCTATAAATAGAGGGGTGAGGGGAGGGCAGCCGCACCACCCTCCAAGGCGCAGCCCTCCCCTCCCCAACACCTCTCCTCCTCTGTTGTGTGCTTGGCGAAGCCCTGTCGGAGTACTGCCTCTCCACCATCTCCACGCCGTCGTGCTTCCGGTGGAGCTGTCTTCCTCAACCTCTCCTTCCCCCTTGCTGGATCAAGAAGGAGGAGACGTCTCCCGTCCCGTACGTGTGTTGAACACGGAGGTGCTGTCCGTTCAGCACTTGGTCATCGGTGATTCGTATCACGTCGAGTACGACTCCATCATCACCTTGCAAGCTTCCGCACGTGATGTACAAGTGGTATGTAGATGCAAACTCTCTCCCTTGACTCGTTGCTTAGATGAACTCATAGATGGATCTTGGTGAAACCGTAGGAAAAATTTTAATTTTCTGCAACGTTCCCCAACAGTGGCATCATGAGCTAGGTCTATGCGTAGTTCTCTTTGCACGAGTAGAACACAATTTTGTTGTGGGCGTGGATTTTGTCATCTTACTTGCCTCTACTAGTCTTTTCTTGCTCAACGGTATTGTGGGATGAAGCGGCCCGGACCAACCTTACACGTACGCTTACGTGAGACCGGTTCCACCGACTGACATGCACTAGTTGCATAAGGTGGCTGGCGGGTGTCTGTCTCTCCCACTTTAGTTGGAGCAGAATCGATGAACAGGGCCCTTATGAAGGGTAAATAGAAGTTGACAAAATCACGTTGTGGTGATTCGTAGGTAAGAAAACGTTCTTGCTAGAACCCAATTGCAGCCACGTAAAAGATGCAACAACAATTAGAGGACGTCTAACTTGTTTTTGCAGCGATTGATCATGTGATGTGATATGGCTAGAAGTTGTGATGAATGATGAATTGTGATGTATGAGATCATGTTCTTTGTAATAGGATTCACGACTTGCATGTCGATGAGTATGACAACCGGCAGGAGCCATAGGAGTTGTCTTTATTTTTTGTATGACCTGCGTGTCATTGAATAACGCCATGTAAACTACTTTACTTTATTGCTAAACGTTAGTCATAGAAGTAGAAGTAGTCGTTGGCGTGACAACTTCATGAAGACACGATGATGGAGATCATGATGATGGAGATCATGGTGTCAAGCCGGTGACAAGATGATCATGGAGCCCTGAAGATGAAGATCAATGGAGCTATATGATATTGGCCATATCATGTCACAACTATATAATTGCATGTGATGTTTATTATGTTTATGCATCTTGTTTACTTAGGACGACGGTAGTAAATAAGATGATCCCTTACAAAAAATTTCAAGAAGTGTTCTCCCCTAACTGTGCACCGTTGCTACAGTTCGTCGCTTCTAAGCACCACGTGATGATCGGGTGTGATGGATTCTTACGTTCACATACAACGGGTGTAAGACAGTTTTACACAGCGAAAACACTTAGGGTTAACTTGACGAGCCTAGCATGTGCAGACATGGCCTCGGAACACGGAGACCGAAAGGTCGAACACGAGTCGTATGGAAGATACGATCAACATGAGAATGTTCACCGACGATGACTAGTCCGTCTCACGTGATGATCGGACACGGCCTAGTCGACTCGGATCGTGTAACACTTAGATGACTAAAGGGATGTCTAATCTAAGTGGGAGTTCATAATTTGATTAGAACTTAATTATCATGAACTTAGTCTAAAACCTTTGCAAATATGTCTTGTAGATCAAATGGCCAACGCTCATGTCAACATGAACTTCAACGCGTTCCTAGAGAAAACCAAGCTGAAAGATAATGGCAGCAACTATACGGACTGGGTCCGGAACCTGAGGATCATCCTCATAGCTGCCAGGAAACAATATGTCCTAGAAGGACCGCTAGGTGACGCTCCCGTCCCAGAGAACCAAGACATTATGAATGCTTGGCAAACTCGCGCTGATGATTACTCCCTCGTTCAGTGCGGCATGCTTTACAGCTTAGAACCGGGGCTCCAAAAGCGTTTTGAGCACCACGGAGCATATGAGATGTTCGAAGAGCTGAAACTAGTTTTTCAAGCTCATGCCCGGGTCGAGAGATATGATGTCTCCGACAAGTTCTACAGTTGTAAGATGGAGGAAAACAGTTCTGTCAGTGAGCACATCCTAAAGATGTCTGGGTTGCACAACCGTATGACCCAGCTGAACATTAACCTCCCAGATCAGGCAGTCATTGACAGAATCCTCCAGTCGCTCCCACCAAGCTACAAGAGCTTTGTGATGAACTACAACATGCAAGGGATGGAAAAGACCATTCCTGAAGTGTTCTCGATGCTGAAGTCAGCAGAGGCTGAAATCAAGAAAGAACATCAAGTGTTGATGGTCAATAAGACCACTAAGTTCAAGAAGGGCAAGGGTAAGAAGAACTTCAAGAAGGACGGCAAAGATGTTGCCGCGCCTGGTAAGCCAGTTACCGGGAAGAAGTCAAAGAATGGACCCAAGCCTGAGACTGAGTGCTTTTATTGCAAGGGGAAGGGTCACTGGAAGCGGAACTGCCCCAAATACTTAGCGGATAAGAAGGCTGGCAACACCAAAGGTATATTTGATATACATGTGATTGATGTGTACCTTACCAGTATTCGTAGTAACTCCTGGGTATTTGATACCGGTGCCGTTGCTCATATTTGTAACTCACAGCAGGAGCTGCGGAATAAACGGAGACTGGCGAAGGACGAGGTGACGATGCGCGTCGGGAATGGTTACAGAGTCGATGTGATCGCCGTCGGCACGCTGCCTCTACATTTACCTACGGGATTAGTTTTGAACCTTAATAATTGTTATTTAGTGCCAAGTTTGAGCATGAACATTGTATCTGGATCTCGTTTGATACGAGATGGCTACTCATTTAAGTCTGAGAATAATGGTTGTTCGATTTATATGAGAGATATGTTTTATGGTCATGCTCCGATGGTCAATGGTTTATTCTTAATGAATCTCGAGCGTAATATTACACATGTTCATAGTGTAGATGCCAAAAGATTTAAAGTTGATAACGATAGTCCCACATACTTGTGGCACTGTCGCCTTGGTCACATTGGTGTCAAGCGCATGAAGAAGCTCCATGCTGATGGACTTTTGGAGTCTCTTGATTATGAATCGTTTGACACATGCGAACCATGCCTCTTGGGAAAAATGACCAAGACTCCGTTCTCCGGAACAATGGAGCGAGCAACCAACTTGTTGGAAATCATACATACCGATGTGTGCGGTCCAATGAGCGTTGAGGCTCGCGGAGGATATCGTTATGTTCTCACTCTCACTGATGACTTGAGTAGATATGGGTATGTCTACTTAATGAAACACAAGTCTGAGACCTTTGAAAAGTTCAAGGAATTTCAGAATGAGGTAGAGAATCAACGTGACCGAAAGATAAAATTCTTACGATCAGATCGTGGAGGAGAATACTTAAGTCACGAATTTGGTACACACTTAAGGAAATGTGGAATCGTTTCACAACTCACGCCGCCTAGAACACCTCAGCGAAACGGTGTGTCCGAACGTCATAATCGCACTCTATTGGATATGGTGCGGTCTATGATGTCTCTTACTAATTTACCGCTATCATTTTGGGGATACGCTCTAGAGACAGCTACATTCACTTTAAATAGGGCACCGTCTAAATCCGTTGAGACGACACCGTATGAATTATGGTTTGGAAAGAAACCTAAGCTGTCGTTTCTAAAAGTTTGGGGATGCGATGCTTATGTCAAGAAACTTCAACCTGAAAAGCTCGAACCCAAGTCGGAAAAATGCGTATTCATAGGATACCCTAAGGAAACTGTCGGGTATACCTTCTACTTAAGATCCGAAGGCAAGATCTTTGTTGCCAAGAACGGATGCTTTCTGGAAAAAGAGTTTCTCTCGAAAGAAGTAAGTGGGAGGAAAGTAGAACTCGATGAAGTACTACCTCTCGAACGGGAAAGTGGTGCAGCTCAGGAAAATGTTCCTGTAATGCCCACACCAACTAAAGAGGAAAACAATGATGATGATCAAGGTACTTCGGATCAAGTTACTACTGAACTTCGTAGGTCCACAAGGACACGTTCCGCACCAGAGTGGTACGGCAACCCTGTCCTGGAAATCATGTTATTAGACAACACTGAACCTTCGAACTATGAAGAAGCGATGGCGGGCCCGGATTCCAACAAATGGCTTGAAGCCATGAAATCCGAGATAGAATCCATGTATGAAAACAAAGTATGGACTTTGACAGACTTGCCCGATGATCGGCGAGCGATAGAAAACAAATGGATTTTTAAGAAGAAGACGGACGCGGATGGTAATGTTACCATCTATAAGGCTCGACTTGTCGCTAAGGGTTATCGACAAGTTCAAGGGATTGACTACGACGAGACTTTATCTCCCGTAGCGAAGCTGAAGTCCGTCCGAATCATGTTAGCAATTGCCGCATACTATGATTATGAGATATGGCAAATGGACGTCAAAACGGCATTCCTTAACGGACATCTTAAGGAAGAACTGTATATGATGCAGCCGGAAGGTTTTGTCGATCCTCGGAACGCTAACAAAGTATGCAAGCTCCAGCGATCCATTTATGGACTGGTGCAAGCATCTCGGAGTTGGAACATTCGCTTTGATGAGATGATCAAAGCGTTTGGGTTTATGCAGACTTATGGAGAAGCCTGTGTTTACAAGAAAGAGAGTGGGAGCTCTGTAGCATTTCTCATATTATATGTAGATGACATACTCTTGATGGGAAATAATATAGAATTTCTGGACAACATTAAGGCCTACTTGAATAAGTGTTTTTCAATGAAGGACCTTGGAGAAGCTGCTTATATATTAGGCATCAAGATCTATAGAGATAGATCGAGACGCCTCATAGGTCTTTCACAAAGCACATACCTTGATAAGATTTTGAAGAGGTTCAAAATGGATCAGTCCAAGAAGGGGTTCTTGCCTATATTACAAGGTGTGAGACTGAGCTCGGCTCAGTCACCGACCACGGCAAAAGATAAAGAAGAGATGAGTGTCATCCCCTATGCTTCAGCCATAGGATCTGTTATGTATGCCATGCTCTGTACCAGACCCGATGTAAACCTTGCCGTAAGTTTGGTAGCAAGATACCAAAGTAATCCCGGCAAGGAACACTGGACAGCGGTCAAGAATATCCTGAAGTACCTGAAAAGGACGAAGGACATGTTTCTCGTTTATGGAGGAGACAAAGAGCTTGTCGTAAAGGGTTACGTCGACGCTAGCTTCGACTCAGATCTGGATGACTCTAAGTCACAAACCGGATACGTGTATATGTTGAATGGTGGAGCAGTAAGCTGGTGCAGCTGCAAGCAGAGCGTCGTGGCGGGATCTACATGTGAAGCGGAGTACATGGCAGCCTCGGAGGCAGCGCATGAAGCGATTTGGGTGAAGGAGTTCATCACCGACCTAGGAGTCATACCCAATGCGTCGGGGCCGATCAAACTCTTCTGTGACAACACTGGAGCTATTGCCCTCGCCAAGGAGCCCAGGTTTCACAAGAAGACCAGGCACATCAAGCGTCGTTTCAACTCCATCCGTGAAAATGTTCAAGATGGAGACATAGAGATTTGCAAAGTGCACACGGATCTGAATGTCGCAGATCCGCTGACTAAACCTCTCTCGCGTGCAAAACATGATCAACACCAGAACTCTATGGGTGTTCGATTCATCACAATGTAACTAGATTGGTGACTCTAGTGCAAGTGGGAGACTGTTGGAAATATGCCCTAGAGGCAATAATAAAAGTATTATTATATTTCAATGTTCATGATAAATGTCTTTTATTCATGCTATAACTGTATTATCCGGAAATCGTAATACACGTGTGAATACTTAGACCTCAATATGTCCCTAGTGAGCCTCTAGTTGACTAGCTCGTTGTGATCAATAGATAGTCATGATTTCCTGGCTATGGACATTGGATGTCGTTGATAACGGGATCACATCATTAGGAGAATGATGTGATGGACAAGACCCAATCATAAGCATAGCATAAAAGATCGTGTAGTTCGTTTTGCTAGAGCTTTGCCAATGTCAAGTATCTCTTCCTTCGACCATGAGATCGTGTAACTCCCGGATACCGTAGGAGTGCCTTGGGTGTATCAAACGTTACAACGTAACTGGGTGACTATAAAGGTGCATTACAGGTATCTCCGAAAGTAGCTGTTGGGTTGACACGGATCGAGACTGGGATTTGTCACTCCGTATGACGGAGAGGTATCTCTGGGCCCACTCGGTAATGCATCATCATAATGAGCTCAATGTGACCAAGGTGTTGGACACGGGATCATGCATTACGGTACGAGTAAAGTGACTTGCCGGTAACGAGACTGAACAAGGTATTAGGATACCGACGATCGAGTCTCGGGCAAGTAACGTACCGATTGACAAAGGGAATTGCATACAGGGTTTGATCGAATCCTCGACATAGTGGTTCATCCGATGACAACATCGAGGAGCATGTGGGAGCCATCATGGGTATCCAGATCCCGCTGTTGGTTATTGACCTGAGAGCGTCTCGGTCATGTCTGCATGTCTCCCGAACCCGTAGGGTCTACACACTTAAGGTTCGGTGACGCTAGGGTTATTAGGAAGACTAGTATGTGACTACCGAATGTTGTTCGGAGTCCCGGATGGGATCCTGGACGTCACGAGGAGCTCCGGAAGGGTCCGGAGGTAAAGATTTATATATGGGAAGTTGTCAAACGGACACCGGGAAGTTTCGGGGTCATACCGGTATTGTACCGGGGCCACCGGAAGGGTTCCGGGGGTCCACCGGGAGGGGCCACCCCTCCCAGGGGGGCCACATGGGCAGCGTGGGGCAGGGAGCCAGCCCCTGGTGGGCTGGTCGCACCCCCTCCCTTGGGCCCTTGCGCCTAGGGTTGAGGGGGGAACCCTAGAGGGGGCGCCCCCCTTGGCTTGGGGGGCAAGCCACCCTCTCCCCCTCTCCCCTTGGCCGCCGCACCCCCCCTAGATGGGTTCTAGGGGGCCGGCCCCCCTTCTCCCTTCCCCCTATAAATAGAGGGGTGAGGGGAGGGCAGCCGCACCACCCTCCAAGGCGCAGCCCTCCCCTCCCCAACACATCTCCTCCTCCGTTGTGTGCTTGGCGAAGCCCTGTCGGAGTACTGCCTCTCCACCATCACCACGCCGTCGTGCTGCCGGTGGAGCTGTCTTCCTCAACCTCTCCTTCCCCCTTGCTGGATCAAGAAGGAGGAGACGTCTCCCGTCCCGTACGTGTGTTGAACACGGAGGTGCTGTCCGTTCAGCACTTGGTCATCGGTGATACGAATCACGTCGAGTACGACTCCATCATCACCTTGCAAGCTTCCGCACGCGATCTACAAGTGGTATGTAGATGCAAACTCTCTCCCTTGACTCGTTGCTTAGATGAACTCATAGATGGATCTTGGTGAAACCGTAGGAAAAATTTTAATTTTCTGCAACGTTCCCCAACAGTGGCATCATGAGCTAGGTCTATGCGTAGTTCTCTTTGCACGAGTAGAACACAATTTTGTTGTGGGCGTGGATTTTGTCATCTTACTTGCCTCTACTAGTATTTTCTTGCTCAACGGTATTGTGGGATGAAGCGGCCCGGACCAACCTTACACGTACGCTTACGTGAGACCGGTTCCACCGACTGACATGCACTAGTTGCATAAGGTGGCTGGCGGGTGTCTGTCTCTCCCACTTTAGTTGGAGCAGAATCGATGAACAGGGCCCTTATGAAGGGTAAATAGAAGTTGACAAAATCACGTTGTGGTGATTCGTAGGTAAGAAAACGT
The DNA here is from genome assembly GCF_018294505.1 of Triticum aestivum. Classification (NCBI taxonomy): domain Eukaryota; kingdom Viridiplantae; phylum Streptophyta; class Magnoliopsida; order Poales; family Poaceae; genus Triticum; species Triticum aestivum. The sequence goes on along the minus strand of NC_057810.1, from coordinate 218,477,470 downwards.
TCTTGCTAGAACCCAATTGCAGCCACGTAAAAGATGCAACAACAATTAGAGGACGTCTAACTTGTTTTTGCAGCGATTGATCATGTGATGTGATATGGCTAGAAGTTGTGATGAATGATGAATTGTGATGTATGAGATCATGTTCTTTGTAATAGGATTCACGACTTGCATGTCGATGAGTATGACAACCGGCAGGAGCCATAGGAGTTGTCTTTATTTTTTGTATGACCTGCGTGTCATTGAATAACGCCATGTAAACTACTTTACTTTATTGCTAAACGTTAGTCATAGAAGTAGAAGTAGTCGTTGGCGTGACAACTTCATGAAGACACGATGATGGAGATCATGATGATGGAGATCATGGTGTCAAGCCGGTGACAAGATGATCATGGAGCCCCGAAGATGAAGATCAATGGAGCTACATGATATTGGCCATATCATGTCACAACTATATAATTGCATGTGATGTTTATTATGTTTATGCATCTTGTTTACTTAGGACGACGGTAGTAAATAAGATGATCCCTTACAAAAATTTCAAGAAGTGTTCTCCCCTAACTGTGCACCGTTGCTACAGTTCGTCGCTTCTAAGCACCACGTGATGATCGGGTGTGATGGATTCTTACGTTCACATACAACGGGTGTAAGACAGTTTTACACAGCGAAAACACTTAGGGTTAACTTGACGAGCCTAGCATGTGCAGACATGGCCTCGGAACACGGAGACCGAAAGGTCGAACACGAGTCGTATGGAAGACACGATCAACATGAGAATGTTCACCGACGATGACTAGTCCGTCTCACGTGATGATCGGACACGGCCTAGTCGACTCGGATCGTGTAACACTTAGATGACTAAAGGGATGTCTAATCTGAGTGGGAGTTCATAATTTGATTAGAACTTAATTATCATGAACTTAGTCTAAAACCTTTGCAAATATGTCTTGTAGATCAAATGGCCAACGCTCATGTCAACATGAACTTCAACGCGTTCCTAGAGAAAACCAAGCTGAAAGATGATGGCAGCAACTATATGGACTGGGTCCGGAACCTGAGGATCATCCTCATAGCTGCCAGGAAACAATATGTCCTAGAAGGACCGCTAGGTGACGCTCCCGTCCCAGAGAACCAAGACATTATGAATGCTTGGCAAACTCGCGCTGATGATTACTCCCTCGTTCAGTGCGGCATGCTTCACAGCTTAGAACCGGGGCTCCAAAAGCGTTTTGAGCACCACGAAGCATATGAGATGTTCGAAGAGCTGAAACTAGTTTTTCAAGCTCATGCCCGGGTCGAGAGATATGATGTCTCCGACAAGTTCTACAATTGTAAGATGGAGGAAAACAGTTCTGTCAGTGAGCACATCCTAAAGATGTCTGGGTTGCACAACCATATGACCCAGCTGAACATTAACCTCCCAGATGAGGCGGTCATTGACAGAATCCTCCAGTCGCTCCCACCAAGCTACAAGAGCTTTGTGATGAACTACAACATGCAGGGGATGGAAAAGACCATTCATGAAGTGTTCTCGATGCTGAAGTCAGCAGAGGCTGAAATCAAGAAAGAACATCAAGTGTTGATGGTCAATAAGACCACTAAGTTCAAGAAGGGCAAGGGTAAGAAGAACTTCAAGAAGGACGGCAAAGATGTTGCCGCGCCTGGTAAGCCAGTTACCGGGAAGAAGTCAAAGAATGGACCCAAGCCTGAGACTGAGTGCTTTTATTGCAAGGGGAAGGGTCACTGGAAGCGGAACTGCCCCAAATACTTAGCGGATAAGAAGGCCGGCAACACCAAAGGTATATTTGATATACATGTGATTGATGTGTACCTTACCAGTACTCGTAGTAACTCCTGGGTATTTGATACCGGTGCCGTTGCTCATATTTGTAACTCACAGCAGGAGCTGCGGAATAAACGGAGACTGGCGAAGGACGAGGTGACGATGCGCGTCGGGAATGGTTCCAGAGTCGATGTGATCGCCGTCGGCACGCTGCCTCTACATTTACCTACGGGATTAGTTTTGAACCTTAATAATTGTTATTTAGTGCCAAGTTTGAGCATGAACATTGTATCTGGATCTCGTTTGATACGAGATGGCTACTCATTTAAGTCTGAGAATAATGGTTGTTCGATTTATATGAGAGATATGTTTTATGGTCATGCTCCGATGGTCAATGGTTTATTCTTAATGAATCTAGAGCGTAATATTACACATGTTCATAGTGTAGATGCCAAAAGATTTAAAGTTGATAACGATAGTCCCACATACTTGTGGCACTGCCGCCTTGGTCACATTGGTGTCAAGCGCATGAAGAAGCTCCATGCTGATGGACTTTTGGAGTCTCTTGATTATGAATCGTTTGACACATGCGAACCATGCCTCTTGGGAAAAATGACCAAGACTCCGTTCTCCGGAACAATGGAGCGAGCAACCAACTTGTTGGAAATCATACATACCGATGTGTGCGGTCCAATGAGCGTTGAGGCTCGCGGAGGATATCGTTATGTTCTCACTCTCACTGATGACTTGAGTAGATATGGGTATGTCTACTTAATGAAACACAAGTTTGAGACCTTTGAAAAGTTCAAGGAATTTCAGAATGAGGTAGAGAATCAACGTGACCGAAAGATAAAATTCTTACGATCAGATCGTGGAGGAGAATACTTAAGTCACGAATTTGGTACACACTTAAGGAAATGTGGAATCGTTTCACAACTCACGCCGCCTGGAACACCTCAGCGAAACGGTGTGTCCGAACGTCGTAATCGCACTCTATTGGATATGGTGCGGTCTATGATGTCTCTTACTGATTTACCGCTATCATTTTGGGGATACGCTCTAGAGACAGCTACATTCACTTTAAATAGGGCACCGTCTAAATCCGTTGAGACGACACCGTATGAATTATGGTTTGGAAAGAAACCTAAGCTGTCGTTTCTAAAAGTTTGGGGATGCGATGCTTATGTCAAGAAACTTCAACCTGAAAAGCTCGAACCCAAGTCGGAAAAATGCGTATTCATAGGATGCCCTAAGGAAACTGTCGGGTATACCTTCTACTTAAGATCCGAAGGCAAGATCTTTGTTGCCAAGAACGGATGCTTTCTAGAAAAAGAGTTTCTCTCGAAAGAAGTAAGTGGGAGGAAAGTAGAACTCGATGAAGTACTACCTCTCGAACGGGAAAGTGGTGCAGCTCAGGAAAATGTTCCTGTAATGCCCACACCAACTGAAGAGGAAAACAATGATGATGATCAAGGTACTTCGGATCAAGTTACTACTGAACTTCGTAGGTCCACAAGGACACGTTCCGCACCAGAGTGGTACGGCAACCCTGTCCTGGAAATCATGTTGTTAGACAACAATGAACTTTCGAACTATGAAGAAGCGATGGCGGGCCCGGATTCCAACAAATGGCTTGAAGCCATGAAATCCGAGATAGAATCCATGTATGAAAACAAAGTATGGACTTTGACAGACTTGCCCGATGATCGGCGAGCGATAGAAAACAAATGGATTTTTAAGAAGAAGACGGACGCGGATGGTAATGTTACCATCTATAAGGCTCGACTTGTCGCTAAGGGTTATCGACAAGTTCAAGGGATTGACTACGACGAGACTTTCTCTCCCGTAGCGAAGCTGAAGTCCGTCCAAATCATGTTAGCAATTGCCGCATACTATGATTATGAGATATGGCAAATGGACGTCAAAACGGCATTCTTAACGGACATCTTAAGGAAGAACTGTATATGATGCAGCCGGAAGGTTTTGTCGATCCTCGGAACGCTAACAAAGTATGCAAGCTCCAGCGATCCATTTATGGACTGGTGCAAGCATCTCGGAGTTGGAACATTCGCTTTGATGAGATGATCAAAGCGTTTGGGTTTATGCAGACTTATGGAGAAGCCTGTGTTTACAAGAAAGAGAGTGGGAGCTCTGTAGCATTTCTCATATTATATGTAGATGACATACTCTTGATGGGAAATAATATAGAATTTCTGGACAGCATTAAGGCCTACTTGAATAAGTGTTTTTCAATGAAGGACCTTGGAGAAGCTGCTTATATATTAGGCATCAAGATCTATAGAGATAGATCGAGACGCCTCATAGGTCTTTCACAAAGCACATACCTTGATAAGATTTTGAAGAGGTTCAAAATGGATCAGTCCAAGAAGGGGTTCTTGCCTATATTACAAGGTGTGAGACTGAGCTCGGCTCAGTCACCGACCACGGCAAAAGATAAAGAAGAGATGAGTGTCATCCCCTATGCTTCAGCCATAGGATCTGTTATGTATGCCATGCTGTGTACCAGACCCGATGTAAACCTTGCCGTAAGTTTGGTAGCAAGATACCAAAGTAATCCCGGCAAGGAACACTGGACAACGGTCAAGAATATCCTGAAGTACCTGAAAAGGACGAAGGACATGTTTCTCGTTTATGGAGGAGACGAAGAGCTCGTCGTAAAGGGTTACGTCGATGCTAGCTTCGACTCAGATCTGGATGACTCTAAGTCACAAACCGGATACGTGTATATGTTGAATGGTGGAGCAGTAAGCTGGTGCAGCTGCAAGCAGAGCGTTGTGGCGGGATCTACATGTGAAGCGGAGTACATGGCAGCCTCGGAGGCAGCGCATGAAGCGATTTGGGTGAAGGAGTTCATCACCGACCTAGGAGTCATACCCAATGCGTCGGGGCTGATCAAACTCTTCTGTGACAACACTGGAGCTATTGCCCTCGCCAAGGAGCCCAGGTTTCACAAGAAGACCAGGCACATCAAGCGTCGTTTCAACTCCATCCGTGAAAATGTTCAAGATGGAGACATAGAGATTTGCAAAGTGCACACGGATCTGAATGTCGCAGATCCGCTGACTAAACCTCTCTCGCGTGCAAAACATGATCAACACCATAACTCTATGGGTGTTCGATTCATCACAATGTAACTAGATTGGTGACTCTAGTGCAAGTGGGAGACTGTTGGAAATATGCCCTAGAGGCAATAATAAAAGTATTATTATATTTCGATGTTCATGATAAATGTCTTTTATTCATGCTATAACTGTATTATCCGGAAATCGTAATACACGTGTGAATACTTAGACCTCAATATGTCCCTAGTGAGCCTCTAGTTGACTAGCTCGTTGTGATCAACAGATAGTCATGATTTCCTGGCTATGGACATTGGATGTCGTTGATAACGGGATCACATCATTAGGAGAATGATGTGATGGACAAGACCCAATCATAAGCATAGCATAAAAGATCGTGTAGTTCGTTTTGCTAGAGCTTTGCCAATGTCAAGTATCTCTTCCTTCGACCATGAGATCGTGTAACTCCCGGATACCGTAGGAGTGCCTTGGGTGTATCAAACGTTACAACGTAACTGGGTGACTATAAAGGTGCATTATAGGTATCTCCGAAAGTAGCTGTTGGGTTGACACGGATCGAGACTGGGATTTGTCACTCCGTATGACGGAGAGGTATCTCTGGGCCCACTCGGTAATGCATCATCATAATGAGCTCAATGTGACCACTTTGTTAGCATCCTTTGGATTGACAAAACCTTCTGGTTGCATCATATACAACTCTTCTTCCATAAATCCATTCAGGAATGTAGTTTTGACATCCATTTGCCAAATTTCATAATCATAAAATGCGGCAATTGCTAACATGATTCGGACAGAGTTAAGCATCGCTACGGGTGAGAAAGTCTCATCGTAGTCAACTCCTTGAACTTGTCGAAAACCTTTCGCAACAAGTTGAGCCTTGAAGATAGTAACATTACCGTCAATGTCAGTCTTCTTCTTGAATATCCATTTATTCTCGATGGCTTGCCGATCATCGGGCAAGTCAACCAAAGTCCACACTTTGTTCTCATACATGGATCCCATCTCAGATTTCATGGCCTCAAGCCATTTCGCGGAATTTGGGCTCATCATTGCTTCCTCATAGTTCGTAGGTTCGTTATGGGCTAGTAACATGACGTCCAGAATAGGATTACCGTACCACTCTGGTGCGGATCTTACTTTGGTTGACCTACGAGGTTCAGTAGTAACTTGATCTGAAGTTTCATGATCACTATCATTAGCTTCCTCACTAATTGGTGTAGGAATCACTGGAACTGATTTCTGTGATGAACTACTTTGCAATTCAGGAGAAGGTACAATTACCTCATCAAGTTCTACTTTCCTCCCACTCACTTCTTTCGAGAGAAACTCCTTCTCTAGAAAGGATCCATTCTTAGCAACGAATATCTTGCCTTTGGATCTGTGATAGAAGGTGTACCAAACAGTCTCCTTTGGGTATCCTATGAAGACACATTTCTCTAATTTGGGTTCGAACTTATCAGGTTGAAGCTTTTTCACATAAGCACCGCAGCCCCAAACTTTCAGAAACGACAACTTGGGTTTCTTGCCAAACCACAGTTCATAAGGTGTCGTCTCAACGGATTTAGATGGTGCCCTATTTAACGTGAATGCAGGCGTCTCTAAAGCATAACCCCAAAACGATAGTGGTAAATCAGTAAGAGACATCATAGATCGCACCATATCTAATAAAGTACAATTCACTACAAAAAATACACTTCCGTGATGATACATGTTTGTCACAGTAGGTCGCGTTTTTTGTCATGCATGTACATCCATGACGATTTTATGACAGAATCAAGATAGTCATACCTGTGCCGTCGTAGAAGTGTTCCATGACATTACCAAAATTATCATCACGGAAGTGTCCACTTCCATGACGATAAATCATGCGTCACAGAAGTGCTTCGTCAAGGGTGACCGACACGTGGCATCCACCGTAACGGAATGCCGTTAAGCTATCGGGTTGGGTTTTGGATCTGATAACCCGTTAACAGCCCCGACCAATGGGGATTTTCCACATGTAAAATCATCATTGGCTGGAGGAAACACGTGTCGGCTCATCATTGGGACAGATGTCATCCACTCATTGGACACAAGGCGCCTATGATACGTCGACACGTGGCACGGCCCATCAACTTTAAATGGGCCGGCCCAACTAAAAGCCCACAAGATTTTGCAGACCATAATGGGCTGGCCCAGCTAAAGGCCCACGAGATTTTGCGGACCATAATGGGCTGGCCCAGCTAAAGGCCCACAAGATTTCGCGGGCCATAATAGGCCGGCCTAGGTAAAGGCCCACAAGATTTTTGTGTGCCATAATGGGCCGGCCCAGGTAAAGGCCCACAAAATTCTTGCGGATTATAATGGGCCGGCCCAGCTAAAGGCCCACGAGATTTCGCCGACATTAATGGGCCGGCCCAACTGTAGGCCCACAAGATTTTGAGGACCCTAGTAGGCCGGCCCATTAACTGGCTGCCATGTTTTGGGCCAAATGCCGGCCCATATTTGATCCGGTCCATTAATGGCCTGCCACGTTCCGGGCCTAATAATGGCCCATATAAGATCCGGCCCATTAAAAGCCTCCCTCTTTCTGGGCCAAATCATGGCCCAGATCAGGTCCGACCCTTTAAGAGGCTTTGGGATCAATTATGGCCCATATCAGATTCGGCCCGTTAACTGGACGCTATGCTTTTGGGCCCACTTGCTAAAGGCACATTTAGTAATTCGGCCTGATATTAGTTTCGGCCTATTAAGGGCCCGTTTAACATTTCGTCCCTATATTAATTTCGGCCTGTTAAAAGCCCGTCATATAGTTGGGCCTAACTACGGCCCGGTTTGCATCCGGCCTGCTCGCAGCCGATATCTGATTGGGCCAAACAAGGACCGAGACAACTTTGGCCTGTTAAAAGCCCATGAATTGATTCGCACAATCATGGGCCGGGTCCATTCCGGGCTGCTGCCGGCCCGTGAGCTATTCGGCATGTTTCAGGCCCAACCTACTTCTCAGCCTCCTAAAAGCCCATTGAGTTTTCATGCGAAAAGAGGGTCGGGGGTTACTCGGCCTATTAAAGGCCCGAATCTACTAGTGGGCCAGTTTGACGGGGCCCATGATTCGCACATCGTGATTGCATGACGGCCCAATTATGTACCATAATTTTACGGTTTGGCCGGTTTACTGCAAAGACAAGATATATATACAGTAAAATAACTGCAGCATCGTGAATAAGAAAAAACTTAGACTATACAATAAAGAAATTATGACATATTACATCCACGGGGCATCAAAGTTCGACACTATGATAATAAAGCACAAGAAGACAGCAGATTACATACATTGGGCATCAAAGATCGCCACCAGTGCAAATAAACACGCCGACAAAATAATATACAAAACTAACAGCACTTCAATAGAGTTCAAGAAAGATTAGCCCTGCTGGGGAGCTGCAGCGCAAGCAGCTGAGCAAGATGATGAGACTGCGCTTGTTCAACACTTATACCTTCCTTACTCTAAAAGATAAACAAGCAGACATATGACAGGTTTTGCACATAAAAGTATCAGTGCTGACAATTCATCACATTTCTTACTGACGAATAAAGTGACACAGTTTAAAATTGCATTAACACAATATGGTATTGTTCAGGTCAAGACATGGTAGGAAATGACATTGTGAAGGAGTTGGCAGCTTCACGACACCACTGGATTACATATCAAGAACTCATAAGTATCAATGGTTAGTGTGCTGTCAATTTATCCTATTTTAGATTGGCAAATAAAGAGACGGTTTAAATAATAGTAGAATGATATGACATTGTTCATAGTTAAGACATTGCAGAATATGACATTGTGCTGTAGTGGGTAGGTTCACCACACCACTGGATTACGGATGAAGAATAGAAGCATACATGCAGTGCAAAAGAAGATCACTTGCTCTGTATAGTTTAATTTACATGGTATGAAGAAGGAACTTGGTTGTACAACTGAAAACTTAAATTGAGAAGGACAAACTTTTGTTTATGTACATAATAAACTTTAAACATGCAATTTGATGCAAACACCAAAAATAAACAGCTGTTGCAGTCATGCCTAACCAAATATACACAACAAGGTTTGAAGGCTTGAGAAGGACAAACTTACATTACTGGTGAAGACAGGCTCTATAAAGCCCTTGTCCATGTTGATGGGGGGGGGGGGCAATTCAAGAAGTTTAGCATAGAATCTTCTTCATAAGCATTGACTTTATTCTACATTTTGTTAAGAGTAAATATAGATGTGATAATATACGAAAAATGGAGAATATTTAAGATAAGATGAAGAGTGATGCTACATAACCAAGTAGCTATAAATGTGTGTGCAGCGATACAGGCAAAAGGCACAGCCAAGAGCAATGCACAGCTAAACTTCTTCAGTACCAACCTTATGGTAAGAGCAAATATAGATCTGATGTGTAGAAAATGGAGGGCAAAGGAAAATAAGCTGCAGAGTGATGGTACATGAACAACTACCTGTCAATATAAGTACACTGATAAAGGAAAACATGTACTTACGAGAACAATGCAGAGCTAAAAAAATCATTAGCATTGGATAATTCTACACTAATGTAACCATTCATACAGATCAGATAATTTTGAGCGAACAATTGATAAGCAAGCTATCATGCATACTGCTGTCACATAATGAACTAGGTATGTATGCAAGTACAGTGATACAGGACAACAGGTACTAACAAGAGCAAAGCAGCGGGCAACATATTTGCGATATCCTGTCGTTCTTTTCAAACTGGAATTCTTCCTCGAGCAGATTTTCTGCAAAAAAGATCCGTAAGGCACATGCGGAAAAGTAGAAGTTCAAATTGTCATGTGATTTCATAGACAGTACCTCATCCTGGGAATGAGACCAGTGCATAACAAGGTTTTTCCATTCAATGTCTTCTAAATTTAGCACAGGAGACTTCACCGAAAATTCGTTTATAGATTTGCCATCAAAGTGTGATTTCCTCAGGTAACACCGATACTGCTGCAATGCTTCCTTGAAAAGAACAAGCAAGCTTTGCTCGTCATGACTATCCAGATTGACCCTAGCCTAGTTACAACAATGTAATGTAAAACATTGATGTGTTCGATCAGCAGAAAACAGGAAAATAATAACCATGAATAATAGCACTTACACGTAAGTTGGACAGGAAGATGTGAAAATGGTGTTTGTCTTCACTATAATCTTCCCATGATGGGAATATATGCACGTAGTCCCTAACAACATTGAAAGCATTGTCTTTTAAACTGGGAATAAATGGAATGGGGTTCCAATCTACAGGAATTGGTCGTCTCTGCAGTTGGGATAGGTCTTCGGCCGGTGGAATTGCTGTACTTTTTGCTGGAGTGGGATTTTTCTGTGGTACGGCTGGTGCTATGGCAAATGAAATCGGTATACCTTTTGCTGGAGTGCAGGTCCTGTGTGGTGGGGCTAGTGGTGTGGCCAGTGAAGTATGGGTACAGTCTACTGGAGTCGGTCCTATGTTTTGTGTCACTGGTTGTACAGCCAATATAAGTGGGGCGCTGTCTGATTTCTCCGGCACCACCACGTTTTTCAAGGACTTTGCTGGTGCTCCTTCAGGTTCAGCAATCACCCTCTTCCTTTTTGATGTCTGATGCACAAGAACAACATTTGAGTGGAAACACATGGTATGATGATAGATGGAATATGTATTGATAATGGATGGGCATGGCATCTCGAGTTATATGATGAGTAAACTAAGCAGATGGCGGCGCAACAAAGTAGAAGAAATGCAAGACAACATATGCAAGATACGTGCAATCAATAAAACCTTGCCAAATTCGAATAGGCACCTTGATGGATGAACAGGACATGCCATCTGCCTTTGACTCCTCGAGGTTATAATAGTCATTACGATGATATTCTGAACAAGAATCAACAGGTGGGGAGCATACGAGTTTCATTGCTTCCAGAATGGCACTCAATGCCTTGGTGCCAATTTTGTAAGTCATTGCAGTGTTCCACAATATTCTTCTGATGCGCGGATTTTGATATTCACTGTAATTGCATATAATATCTGAGAACCATGAAAACATAAATAGTTGTGAGATTATCTTTGTAATGCAGATGATATTCTAATATAGGGGCGCCCCTGTCAACACTTATGTGCTATCACTAGATTCTGATGAGAGAGCTCATGTGTGCTGTAATATGGTGTGTGCATTTATATAATCTGGCACAAGTACACAAAAAAAATAGGCTCCAGAAGTAAGGATAGCTGGCAGATGATAGGTTCATAATATACTGTATAGAGAGTTTATTGCCAAACCATGATAACAAGAGCACACATCAACTAGGCAGATCATAGTGTACATAACAGGGGTACACCATAACCACGATATATAAATCAGGAAAGTGGAACTGGCTTGAAAATATGGTGTTGTATTGCCGCTAGTAATTGAAAGCCTATCGATCACGTATAGGCCAGCTCTATCGAACATGGTAAAGAAGAGCAAGCGGATTTTGGATAATAAAATGTTGGTTGCGCAGTTCCCACACATGATGAACCAGAGCGTATTAAGAATGCAACTCCCAGCTGTCTCTCGACCATTTTAGGTGGTTGGATGAAGATCCTACGTCTCCTAACCCTTCTTCTTCCTCGTCTCTGATTCTTCCCATACAGAACACCGCACGGGCCGCCGGCCGGACCACCGGCCCCCACCGCCTGTGTTCCTCCGCCACCCCCACCCCCCACCCGCGCCCCAACCCCCACCCGCATCGAGTTTTCTTCGTTCAGCGAGGCCCCGCAACCACCCGAGCCCCTTCGATCGCACCGACGAACTCTGGCGAGCTCTGAAAAATCGACTGACCCAATTTTGAAATTTAGTCTACTGTGATTTAACTAGTGTGGAATATAAAAGGGGAAAACCATAAGAATTGGGAGTATAGTGTTGAGCGTGCCATGGCGGATCTAAAGGTGCAAACCAGACAAAGGCAACTTCGCAACCAAGACAAGAAATCAGAGTAAAGCTGTGGCGATCTATTTTCTTGCTGTGATAAATAAGTTGAGCAGATACGAAAGAGTACCGCCTCTGGTGCGGCGCCGTGTACGCAACTGCTGAGAATTTGACAGTGTTGCGGTAACGATGGCTGTCGGCAGCGTGGAAGCAGATCTAGGACGGTAGACAGTGGCGGCGGGGCGGTGGACGAGACAGTCGTAGGAGCGGCGCCGGCAAGGTGGACGACGGCGGGGATGAAGCGAGAGGACGGGATGCAAGGATCCCGGTCCGAAGGCGCGGATGAGAGAGGTCGATCTCTTGTAATGGACGGCGGCGTCGGGGTATCAGCTCCGGCATGGTGGAGGAGGACGGCGGTGGATGGGGTGGCGGACGGTGGCGGACGGAGGAGGGTGGGGTGGAGAGGGTGTTTTGGCGCCCACGGAGTACGAATGGGGAAAAGGGAGGTAGAGAGGAAGGGGGGAACCATGTATTCAGGGCGCGCTTGTCTCAAATGCGAGGAAATTTACAAACTGAGCCCCCGTTTCAAATTTCTACTATATCACAGCAACATTAGTCGGTTGGGGATAGGACGGTAATCTCACATACACCGAATATTTGCCGACGAGAGTTTGTTTTGGCGCCCACCGTGTATGAATATGAATCAGGGAGGGAGTCGATTTCAGCCGAGGACACACTGTGTTTTGGCACCCACCGTGTATGACTCCGGGTGAGAGGCGGTTACGTCACGTTTGGGTGAAATTACAAACCTACCCCTATCGAAACCTATAGAAATCCAGCAGATAGGCTTTGCGTGGCAGGGATAGGCAGTAGTAATTTCCATCTCGCAGATTTTGGTTTCGGGCGGTTACTGCGACTTCCCCGCTTCGTTCAAATTTTGCAGAGTGCATGTTTACCGTGCCAACTCAATTTGAATCCCGTTTGTATTCTATTTTTTTTGGGCGGGATCCATTTTCAATTGGAATTACATTCTATATACATCATTTTTTATATATACTTTCAAAAGCACAACACCATTTATACATAAATATGGTTTACAAATGGCATGATCTCAGATTCATAAGGTTGTATCCATCAATTTGGATTTTCAAATATTTGAAACCACTTTATGTTGAAATCCAATGTATGCATTCCTCGCTAACTGTCTCCAATTAATGTGTGTTTCATGCGTGTTTTTTTAACTTGTCAAACATGTATAATGTGTTTGACACACGCAACATATAGTGTAATCCCATTTAGACATTAATTGCATATAAACCATGCATTGTTTGTAATTGAAGAATCTATGGATCACCAATATTGCTAAACTATAAACATTACATGTGTGCCCAAATTCAAATGAATATGCATGTTTGATACACCAATTTGCGTTATGATATTATCGATGTCGTGATCTCCAGTTTAAATATTTGAATCCCCTTTAATCCAGATATTCGTCTCATATAGCTATCACTCATGCTTATATAGGACTATCTCTCTGGACCTATACGCGTTCATCGTCTCTCAGGTATCTCTCGTGCTACCTATATGTCGACAATGATCTTTTATCTTCGTAACACACTGACGGTACTCTCTCCCTCGACCTTCATCACTCTATCTCTTTCTAAGTATATCTCGCTCCCTGCTATGTGTCTCTAACTATGATTCTCCATGTGGAATCTCTTTCTCTCACACAAACACAAAACTTTGTCTCCCGGGGTCTCATTTCTCTCTACTATTCCCATGTGTGCCACTCGCACACCCCTCATACAGAGATGTCTTTCGCTCCTTAGATATGAGAACCTACGACTCTTCCTCTTCAATATCTCTTTCTCACACACAAACACAAACTCTGTCTCCCAGGGTCTCATATTTCTCCATTGTTCTCTTGTATGTCGCTCACACACACCCTCTCTCCCTAGAGATATCTTGCGTTCCCTCATATGTCTCTCTAGCTAACACTCTCGTTGTGAAATATCTTTCTCTCTCGCAGACACAAAACTCCGTCTCTCTAGATCTCATTTCTCTCTGATATCTGTTTGTATGTGACTCACATGCACCCTCTCTCTATCTCTCTCACACCCACACACATAACCTAGCCTTCTAATCCACTCAACTCCTATCTCTAATGCACACTAGCTAGCATCTTTATCTTTCTATTTATCTGTTTCTCCATCAACCTTCTTTCTCGCCCTCACTCTTGGTTCCTATCATGCACACTATGTTTCTCTCTCCATGCAGTCAAGTGCCCTCTCACACACATATATAACTTCACCCTTTGAACCACCCGACGGTCATCTCCAACACCCAAACTAGCGGATGTCCCTCTAGCTAGCATCTCCATCACTGTATCTATCTGTAGTTTCTCCGTCAACATTTCTTTCTCGCACGGAGTCTTGCTTCCTATAACCCACACTATATATGTCTATCCATACATATGCATTTATAGGTTGATCTCTTTTGCACAATCGTTGCGCCTCACCCCCTCTGCTCGCCATAGATGCATGATCCAGCCCACGCCACTATCTCTTAAAGACAAAAACACATGCTCAATTGTCGGGCCTTCTTCCCTGCATTCTCACATGCATGCATATTGTCATACCGATCCGTCTCTCCCATGTCGTTGATCTTATGACTTATGTCTTATTTCTTTTATCTCGATCATGCGTGCGCGCACACACACACATCCCATGTATACATGTATACCTCTCACACATGCACGTTCAAGGTCTCTATGTCTCCATACGTAGTTAATTACCCTCAATCCTAAGGCCACATCGAATCGTTCTCCTCTTTTGTGCACATAACTTCCGCCTGGATGGGTAAAACACACACTCACACTTAACAATCTCCTTCTAGCTACCCCCCCCCCTGCGCCTCTCACTCTTCCCCTGTATCCCCGAAACCAATAAGACCATCCCTTTGTTTAATTCCCGCCTACATGCACCATCGATATATAGTAGTCTCATCGGTGTCTCTCGAACAAACACGTTCTCTCGATGTCGACTCCTCTCATGCGCACGCACCTTCTCTTCCCTCTCTATGGGCATTTTCTCTCTTGCACCCCATCGTTGGTGGCCTCTG
>NC_057810.1:218449339-218462320 GCF_018294505.1 Triticum aestivum | reverse complement strand
ACTTAGACTCCATCTCTCTCTCTATCACACACACACACAACTAAGACTCCATCTCTCTCTCTCTCTCTCCTCTCTCCCTCTCTCACACACACACACACCCCACACACACACTAAGACTCCATCTCACACACACATGCTCTAGACGGAGCATTTGTTCCTACCACCCTTCATCCAACCTTACCCGTATGATAAACAATCACCTTTATTTACTTGCATAACATGGACAAATTCCACTTTACTTTAGTAGTCAGCAAACTTATCATCTGTACCCTTATAAAAAAATGATTTGGCGATAATGGTGTGCCTGCCATCTTGTAATACAGACCGTATGATCTATATCTGACGGATAGAAAGCAGACTATGATAATTTTACAAAAGATACCTGCACCTCTCTCCACATCATTATCTCCCGCAACCTCATTGCTCAACAATTAAAAAAGGAATAAGTCTCTGCAACAATCTAGCATGCATGGTGGCCGCTGCTGCTTGCCGGCGCCATCCATCCCCATGCCTCCGCCCATTCCGACCACCAGTCACCACCATGCTCCACTCCTCCTCGCCTTATCTCTCATCTTTCATTTTTTCGATGACGTTCTCGAGATACCAGTTTTCTGATAAAATTCTCGAGATATCATTAGTTTTGACACATGGGATTACTCCTGCATGGGTCAATCACAATAGGTGTTTTGTAAAAAAATGCATATTGATGTTCCGTGCAATGCACGAGAATCTTTCTTGTAATTATATAACGCAAATCACGAGCAGGAAGTGACATTTTTTTGACACAACCACGTTAACATGGCCACGTAAATCACTAGCTAAAGTAAATACCATTATACTTATATCCCGATGCAAAAGGTTGAGTACATGTCCGAAGAGTAGAGTCGCACACACGCACTCTGTCTCTCAGAATCCCTCTCTCACACACATACCAGTTACGTGACGCCCACTTAAGCAGACACGAGTATATTACAATTTGTGCACCCATGGGTACACGTGATGCTGCGCATTTATTTAAGCCGGAAGGCGAACCCAAACAGTAGCTGCGATCATTCCCCTCCCGCCGCCTCTTCTCTGGTCACCGTCGCCCGGTAGCCATGGGCCGACCGAAGGTAACAACTGTTGGAAATATGTCCTAGAGGCAATAATAAATTAGTTATTATTATTATATTTCCTTGTTCATGATAATCGTTTATTATCCATGCTATAATTGTATTGATAGGAAACTCAGATACATGTGTGGATACATAGACAACAACATGTCCCTAGTAAGCCTCTAGTTGACTAGCTCGTTGATCAATAGATGGTTACGGTTTCCTGACCATGGACATTGGATGTCGTTGATAACGGGATCACATCATTAGGAGAATGATGTGATGGACAAGACCCAATCCTAAGCCTAGCACAAAGATCGTGTAGTTCGTATGCTAAAGCTTTTCTAATGTTAAGTATCATTTCCTTAGACCATGAGATTGTGCAACTCCCGGATACCGTAGGAATGCTTTGGGTGTACCAAACGTCACAATATAACTGGGTGGCTATAAAGGTGCACTACGGGTATCTCTGAAAGTGTCTGTTGGGTTGGCACGAATCGAGACTAGGATTTGTCACTCCGTGTGACGCAGAGGTATCTCTGGGCCCACTCGGTAGGACATCATCATAATGTGCACAATGTGACCAAGGGGTTGATCACGGGATGATGTGTTATAGAACGAGTAGAGAGACTTGCCGGTAACGAGATTGAACAAGGTATCGGGATACCGACGATCAAATCTCGGGCAAGTACTATACCGCTAGACAAAGGGAATTGAATACGGGATTGATTGAATCCTCGACATCGTGGTTCATCCGATGAGATCATCATGGAACATGTGGGAGAAAACATGGATATCCAGATCCCGCTGTTGGTTATTGGCCGGAGAGTTGTCTCGGTCATGTCTACGTGTCTCCCGAACCCATAGAGTCTACACACTTAAGGTTCGATGACGCTAGGGTTATAGGGAATAGATATACGTGGTTACTGAATGTTGTTCGGAGTCCCGGATGAGATCTCGGACGTCACGAGGAGTTCCGGAATGGTCCGGAGGTAAAGATTTATATATAGGAAGTCCTGTTTTGGTCACCGGAAAAGTTTCGGGTGCTATAGGTAATGTACCGGGACCACCGGGAGGGTCCCAGGGGTCCACCAAGTGGGGCCACCGGCCCCAGAGGGCAGCATGGGCCAAGTGTGGGAGGGGACCAGACCCAGGTGGGCTGGTGCGCCCCCCACCAAGGCCCAAGGCGCCTAGGGTTTGGGGAGGGGGCGCCTCCACCTTACTTGGGGGGCAAGTTTCCCCTCTCCCCCCTTGGCCGCACCCTAGATGGGAACTAGGGGCTGCCGCACCGCTTGGGGTGGGAACCCTAGAGGGGGCGCAGCCCCCTCCCTCTCCCCTATATATACTTGAGGTATTGGGGGCTGCCCAACACAAGACTTTCCACCTCTCCCTGGCGCAGCCCTACCTCTCTTTCTCCTTGTCTCCCGCGGTGCTTGGCGAAGCCCTGCAGGATTGCCACGCTCATCCACCACCACCACGCCGTCGTGCTGCTGCTGGACGGAGTCTTCCCCAACCTCTCCCTCTCTCCTTGCTGGATCAAGGCACGGGAGATGTCACCGGGTTGTACATGTGTTGAACGCGGAGGTGGCGTCCGTTCGGCACTAGGATCTCCGGTGATTTGGATCACGACGAGTATGACTCCTTCAACCCTGTTCTCTTGAATGCTTCTGCTTAGCGATCTACAAGGGTATGTAGATGCACTCTCCTTCCCCTCGTTGCTAGTCTCTCCATAGATAGATCTTGGTGACTCGTAGGAATTTTTTTGGATTTCTGCTACGTTCCCCAACAGTGGTATCAGAGCCAGGTCTATGCGTAGTTACTATGCACGAGTAGAACACAAAGCAGTTGTGGGCGTAGATGTTGTTAATTTTCTTGCCACTACTAGTCTTATCTTGCTTCGATGGCATCGTGGGATGAAGCGGCCCGGACTGACCTTACACGTACGCTTACGTGAGACAGGTTCCACCGACTTACATGCACTAGTTGCATAAGGTGGCTAGCGGGTGTCTGTCTCTCCCACTTTAGTTGGAGCGGATTCGATGAAAAGGGTCCTTATGAAGGGTAAATAGAAATTGGCATATCACGTTGTGGTTTTACATAGGTAAGTAATGTTCTTGCTAGAACACCTATAGAAGCCACGTAAAAACTTGCAACAACAATTAGAGGACGTCTAACTTGTTTTTGCAGCAAGTGTGTTGTGATGTGATATGACCAAAGGATGTGATGAATGATATATGTGATGTATGAGATGATCATGTTCTTGTAATAGGAATCACGACTTGCATGTCGATGAGTATGACAACCGGCAGGAGCCATAGGAGTTGTCTTTATTTTTGTATGACCTGCGTGTCATTGAATAACGCCATGTAAATTACTTTACTTTATTGCTAAACGCGTCAGCCATAGAAGTAGAAGTAATCGTTGGCGTGACAACTTCATGAAGACATGATGATGGAGATCATGGTGTCATGCCGGTGATGAAGATGATCATGGCGCCCCAAAGATGGAGATCAAAGGAGAAATATGATATTGGCCATATCATGTCACTATTTTGATTGCATGTGATGTTTATCATGTTTTTGCATCTTATTTGCTTAGAACGACGGTAGTAAATAAGATGATCCCTCATTAAAATTTCAAGAAAGTGTTCCCCCTAACTATGCACCGTTGCGAAAGTTCGTTGTTTTGAAGTACCACGTGATGATCGGGTGTGATAGATTCTAACATTCACATACAACGGGTGTAAGCCAAATTTACACACGCGAAACACTTAGGTTAACTTGACGAGCCTAGCATGTACAGACATGGCCTCGGAACACGGAAGACCAAAAGGTCGAGCATGAGTCGTATAGAAGATACGATCAACATGAAGATGTTCACCGACGTTGACTAGTCCGTCCCACGTGATGATCGAACACGGCCTAGTTGACTCGGATCATGTAATCACTTAGATGACTAGAGGGTGTCTATCTGAGTGGGAGTTCATAAGATGAACTTAATTATCCCGAACATAGTCAAAAGATCTTCGCAAATTATGTCGTAAGCTCGCGCTTTAGTTCTACTGTTTAGATATGTTCCTAGAGAAAATTTAGTTGAAAGTTGATAGTAGAAATTATGCGGACTGGGTCCAAAAACTGAGGATTGTCCTCATTGCTACGTAGAAGGCTTATGTCCTTAATGCACCGCTCGGTGTGCTGAACCTTGAACGTCGTCTGTGGATGTTGCGAACATTTGACATACACGTTTTGATAACTATGTGATAGTTCAGTAATGTTAAACGGTTTAGAATTGAGGCACCAAAGATGATTTCGAAACGTCGTGGAACATATGAGATGTTTCGAGAGCTGAAATTGGGATTTCAGGCTCGTGCCCACGTCAAGAGGTATAAGACCTCCGATGAGTTTCTTAGCCTGCAACTAAGGTAGAAAAGCTCAATCGTTGAGCTTGTGCTCAGATTGTCTGAGTACAACAATCACTTGAATCGAGTGGGAGTTAATCTTCCAGATGAGATAGTGATGTTTCTCCAAAGTCATTGCCACCAAGCTACTAGAGCTTCGTGATGAACTATAACATATCAGGGATAGATATGATGATCCTTGAAATATTCGCGATGTTTGACACCGCGAAAGTAGAAATCAAGAAGAAGCATAAATTGTTGATGGTTAGTGAAACCACTTGTTTCAAGAAGGGCAAGGGCAAGAAGGGATACTTCATGAAACGACAAATCAGCTGCTGCTCTAGTGAAGAAACCTAAGGTTGAACCCAAACCCGAAACTAAGTGCTTCTGTAATAAGGGGAACAACCACTGGAGCAGAATTACCCTAGATACTTGGTAGATGAGAAGGCTGGCAAGGTCGATAGAAGTATATTGGATATACATTATGTTAATGTGTACTTTACTAGTACTCCTAGTAGCACCAGGGTATTAGATACCGGTTCGGTTGCTAAGTGTTAGGAACTCGAAATAAAAGCTACGGAGTAAACGGAGACTAGCTAAAGGTGAGCTGACGATATGTGTTGGAAGTGTTTCCAAGGTTGATGTGATAAAGCATCGCATGCTCCCTCTACCATCGAGATTGGTGTTAAACCTAAATAATTGTTATTTGGTGTTTGCGTTGAGCATAGACGTGATTGGATTATGTCTATCGCAACACGGTTATTCATTTAGGGAGAATAATGGTTACTCTGTTTATTTGAATAATACCTTCAATGGTCTTGCACCTAAAATGAATGGTTTATTGAATCTCGATCATAGTGATACACATGTTCATGCCAGAAGATATAAGATAGTAATGATAGTACCACCTACTTGTGGCACTGCCATGTAAGTCATATTGGTATGAAACACATGAAGAAGCTCCATGTTGATGGATCTTTGGACTCACTCGTTTTTGAAAAGTTTGAGACATGCGAACCATGTCTATTGGTATATATGCATGAAGAAACTCCATGCAAATGGACCGTTTGGACTCACTTGATTTTGAATCACTTGAGACATGCAAATCATACCACATGGGCAAGATGACTGAAAGCCTCGTTTTCAGTAAAATGGAACAAGAAAGCAACTTGTTGGAAGTAATACATTTTGATGTGTGCAGTACAATGAGTGCTGAGGCACGCAGTGGATATCGTTATGTTCTTACTTGATTTGAGTAGATACTGAGTATATTTACTTGATGAAACACAAGTCTGAATTATTGAATGGTTCAAGTAATTTCAGAGTGAAGTTGAAGATCATCATGACAAGAGGATAAAATGTCTGTGATATGATCATAGAGATGAGTATCTGAGTTATGAGCTTTGGCATGAAATTATGACATTGTAGAAATTGTTTCACAAATAATACCACCTGGAACGCCATAGTGTGATGGTGTGTCCGAACATCATAGTTGCACCCTATTGGATATGGTGCGTACCATGATGTCTCTTATCGAATTACCACTATCGTTCATGGGTTGGGCATTAGAGACAACCACACTCACTTTAATAGGGCACCACGTAATTCCGTTGAGACGGCACCGTTTGAACTATGGTTTGGAGAAACCTAAGTTGTCGTTTCTTAAAAGTTTGGGGCTGTGATGCTTATGTGAAAAGGTTTCAGGTTGATAAGCTCGAACCCAAAGCGGATAAAATGCATCTTCACAGGACACCCAAAACAGTTGGTTATACCTCCTAATTCAGATCCGAAAGCAATAGGGATTGTTTCTTGAATCGGGTCCTTTCTCGAGGAAAAGTTTGTCTCGGAAAGTTGAGTGGGCGCATGGTGGAGACTTGATGAGGTTATTGAACCGTCACTTCAACTAGTGTGTAGCAGGGCACAGGAAGTTGTTCTTGTGGCGCCCACACCAATTGAAGTAGAAGCTTATGATAGTGATCATGAAGTTTCGGATCAAGTCACTACCGTACCTCGTAGGGTGACAAGGATGCGTACTACTTCAGAGTGGTACAGTAATCATGTCTTGAAGGTCATGTTGCTAGACAACAATGAACCTACGAGCTATGGAGAAGCGATGGTGGGCCCATATTCCGACAAACGGTTAGAAGCCATGTAATCCGAGATAGGATCCATGTATCAAAACAAAGCATAGACTTTGGTGGACTTGCCCGATGATCGGCAAGCCATTGAGATAAATGGATCTTTAAGAAGAAGACGGACGTGGACGGTAATGTCACCGTCTATGAAGCTCGACTTGTGGCGAAGAGTTTTTCACAAGTTCAAGGAGTTGACTACGATGAGATTTTCTCATTCATAGCGATGCTTAAGTCCGTCAGAATCATGTTAGCATTAGCTGCATTTATGAAATCTGGCAGATGGATGTCAAAACGAGTTTCCTTACCAGTTTTCGTAAGGAAAGGTTGTATGTGATACAATCAGAAAGGTTTTGTTGATCCTAAGGATGCTAAAAGGTATGCCAGCTCCAGCGATCCTTCCATGGACTAGAGCAAGCATCTCGGAGTCAGAATATGCGCTTTGATGAGATGATCAAAGATTTTGGGTTTATACAAAGTTTATGAGAAACTTGTATCTCCAAAGAAGTGAGTGGGAGCACTACAGAATTTCTGATGAGTATATGTTGTTGACATATTGTGGATCAGAAATGATGTAGAATTTATGGAAAGCATATAGGGTTATTTGAAAAATGTTTTTCAATAGAAAACCTGGATTAAGCTACTTGAACATTGAGCATCAAGATCTATGAGGATAGATCAAAAACGCTTAATAGTACTTTCAAATGAGCACGTACCTTGACATGATCTTGAAGGTGTTCAAGATGGATCAGTCAAAGAAGGAGTTCTTGCCTGAGTTGTAAGGTATGAAGTTAAGACTTAAAGCTCGACCACGGCAGAAGAAGGAGGAACGATGAAGGTCGTCCCCTATGCTTTTGTCATAGGCTCTATACGTTATGCCATGCTGAGTACCGCACCTGATGTGTACCTTGACATGATCGTCGGTACAAAGGTGATCAAGGAGTGGATCACCAAACAGCGGTCAAAATTGTCCTTGGAGTAATAAGGACATGTTTCTCGATTATGGAGGTGATAAAGAGTTCGGCGTAAAGGGTTACGTCGATGCAAGCTTTAACACCTATCCGAATGACTCTGAGTAGCAAACCGGATACGTATAGTGGAGCAACCATTTGGAATAGCTCCAAGTGGAGCGTGGAAGCAACATTTACAATATGACCTAGAGATTTGCGAAGTACATACGGATCTGAATGTTGCAGACCCGTTGACTAAAACCTCTCTCACAAGCAAAACATGATCAAACCCCAGAACTCATTGAGTCTTAATCACATGATGATGTGAACTAGTTTAGTGACACTAGTAAACTCTTTTGATGTTGGTCACATGGCGATGTGACCTGTGAGTGTTAATCACATGGCGATGTGAACTAGATTATTGACTCTAGTGCAAGTGGGAGACTGTTGGAAATATGCCCTAGAGGCAATAATAAATTAGTTATTATTACTATATTTCCTTGTTCATGATAATCGTTTATTATCCATGCTATAATTGTATTGATAGGAAACTCAGATACATGTGTGGATACATAGACAACACCATGTCCCTAGTAAGCCTCTAGTTGACCAGCTCGTTGATCAATAGATGGTTACGGTTTCCTGACCATGGACATTGGATGTCGTTGATAACGGGATCACATCATTAGGAGAATGATGTGATGGACAAGACCCAATCCTAAGCCTAGCACAAAGATCGTGTAGTTTGTATGCTAAAGCTTTTCTAATGTCAAGTATCATTTCCTTAGACCATGAGATTGTGCAACTCCCGGATACCGTAGGAATGCTTTGGCTGTACCAAATGTCACAACGTAACTGGGTGGCTATAAAGGTGCACTACGGGTATCTCCGAAAGTGTCTGTTGGGTTGGCACGAATCGAGACTGGGATTTGTCACTCCGTGTGACGGAGAGGTATCTCTGGGCCCACTCGGTAGGACATCATCATAATGTGCACAATGTGACCAAGGGGTTGTTCACGGGATGATGTGTTACGGAACGAGTAAAGAGACTTGCCGGTAACGAGATTGAACAAGGTATC
This sequence comes from Triticum aestivum, assembly GCF_018294505.1. Classification (NCBI taxonomy): domain Eukaryota; kingdom Viridiplantae; phylum Streptophyta; class Magnoliopsida; order Poales; family Poaceae; genus Triticum; species Triticum aestivum. The sequence continues at coordinate 218,453,668 of NC_057810.1, read as the reverse complement.
GGGATACCGACGATCGAATCTCGGGCAAGTACTATACAGCTAGACAAAGGGAATTGAATACGGGATTGATTGAATCCTCGACATCGTGGTTCATCCGATGAGATCATCGTGGAACATGTGGGAGCCAACATGGGTATCCAGATCCCGCTGTTGGTTATTGGCCGGAGAGTTGTCTCGGTCATGTCTACGTGTCTCCCGAACCCGTAGGGTCTACACACTTAAGGTTCGATGACGCTAGGGTTATAGGGAATAGATATACGTGGTTACCGAATGTTGTCCGGAGTCCCGGATGATATCCCGGACGTCACGAGGAGTTCTGGAATGGTCCGGAGGTAAAGATTTATATATGGGAAGTCCTGTTTTGGTCACCGGAAAAGTTTCGGGTGCTATCGGTAATGTACCCGGACCACCGGGAGGGTCCCGGGGGTCCACCAAGTGGGGCCACCGGCCCCAGAGGGCAGCATGGGCCAAGTGTGGGAGGGGACCAGCCCCAGGTGGGCTGGTGCGCCCCCCTACCAAGGCCCAAGGTGCCTAGGGTTTGGGGAGGGGGCACCTCCACCTTACTTGGGGGGCAAGTTTCCCCTCTCCCCCCGTTGGCCGCACCCTAGATGGGATCTAGGGGCTGCCGCACCCCTTGGGGTGGGAACCCTAGAGGGGGCGCAGCCCCCTCCCTCTCCCCTATATATACTTGAGGTATTGGGGGCTGCCCAACACAAGAGTTTCCACCTCTCCCTGGCGCAGCCCTACCTCTCTTTCTCCTTGTCTCCCGCGGTGCTTGGCGAAGCCCTGCAGGATTGCCACGCTCCTCCACCACCACCACCACGCCGTCATGCTGCTGCTGGACAGAGTCTTCCCCAACCTATCCCTCTCTCCTTGCTGGATCAAGGCACCGGAGACGTCACCGGGCTGTGCGTGTGTTGAACGCGGAGGTGCCGTCCGTTCGGCACTAGGATCTCCGGTGATTTGGATCACGACGAGTATGACTCCTTCAACCCCGTTCGCTTGATCGCTTCCGCTTAGTGATCTACAAGGGTATGTAGATGCACTCTCCTTCCCCTCGTTTCTAGTCTCTCCATAGATACATCTTGGTGACTCGTAGGAAATTTTTTGGATTTCTGCTATGTTCCCCAACAACAGCATACGCCACACTCCCGCCGGAGCGGCGCTTTAATATGGAAATTTTAGTGGTCATGCATGCATCTTTTTATGCTAGCACTCCTATATAAGGGTTGACTAGTCGCTTCCCGCGGACGTGCGTGGGCGGTGGAGGAGGAAGGAGAAGGGAAGCAGGCTGTGGAGTAACGTTTTTTACCACAATTTCTTAGGAAACCGTGCAATAATTGAGTAGTTCTGCAAACTACCAGTACTACACCTGAAACGGTTCAAAACCTATACTCCCTTGCCAGCGCACGCTTCCCGCATGAAACGGTCAGCGTCGCCCTGGAGCGTCAGTGCCACATTAATGCCCGGCCAAAGCGGAGGCGACCTCTCACTGGCGCCGACTTTGAAGTGGCGCGACGGCCGAGAGAGCGCTGCTTCCCGGTGCACGCGACTGCTCCGCGTCGAGACTGGCCATAGGCCCTGTTTGGATCCATGGGTTAGAGTTTGTTTGACCTAGTTGGGGCTCAAATAGCCCTAAAGTATCCAAGCATGAGGGTTTAAATTGGAGCAAGTTGCACCGAACCCACCAAAAAAAACTATCCCACCCAAGAGGTGCTAACTGGAGATAGTTCTCATTGGGACCACTGAAAAATCACTTTTCTCTCTCCATGAAGTGCATTTATTGTCAATCTAACCTTGTCACCCAAACACCTCTTTGGCTACAGTTAGTTCAGGGTTAGTCATGAGTTAGTCTAACCTCTAGCTAAGTTAGAGTATCAAACAGGAGCAGTATAGGACATGCAAGTTGCTCAAAGCATACAGGCAAATTCGTACATGAAAGGATTTTTTTCTTTTTAAAAAAGGAACATGAAAGGAATTTTTTTTAGAATGCTCTTGGCATGTCGCTAACATGTGATAGTTAACCGACCTCAATAGATGGCAGAAGCGCCAGCCCGCCGCACTTTGATAGAGATGAGGAGGGAGAAGTGATACATGCTGCTGGATTACTAGAGATAGGTGTCGCACGGAAGCCAAGAAATATGGTGATAGCATGGGTTAGCCATGTACTAGTATGATGTAACTACACTGGGCTGCCGTGTTTCGTACTCTTCCAGTCCACTGTGGAGATGATTGGTTAATTTTATATCGCTGAATAATATTAAATATTATGAGTACAGACGCTCCACCGCGAGGTTCCTTGCTCCTTCTCGGTCGTCCGGAATCTATGTTCTTCCACTCTATTTTTTTACGTGAGCTTTGTTCATCCTTTGCCAACACGCGAGACATCTAGCATCAAGGTGCACGTGTTATGCAAGGATCATTCCTTCTATATGAAGAACATGTGGGACTGGAACTACGAGACGGACATGTACCTAGGAGTGGACGTACGAACCTGAGTAATGTAGCGCAGTAACTGAAGTAGAAAGGCACAAATGATATGAACATGCGTGGCATATAGGGTGTGTTTGGTTGCAGTCTCGTCTCATCATAGTTGTTCCCTCTTCATGCATGCTCAACTCAACACCCCTCTTCATGCATGCTCTCTTCATGCATGCTTCTAGTGTATTTGTGCTAAACTAGTGTGGACTCATGCACCCTCCATACACTCTACCAAACACCCAAAAGTAGGTCGAGAAGGGAACTCTTAGGCGGCATTTGTCTCTTACTACGTACTACCACTAAATGTTGTATGTGCAATGCACGGTGATGTTATGGAGTATGTGCCTAAGTACTCTACTACTACTATATTAGTTGGAGGCACATATTAACTTTTATATTTGTTTACGTGTATGCCCCGAGACCTTCCAACTAGACGTGTCTTTCTCTCCAGGTTGCACTTTGTATCGTTCATACCACTAAGTACTACTACGTGTGGTCTCCGACCCAGAAGGGGAACAAGTGGAGACGCTCTCACGCTGTTTTTTTTACGTTGGGCTCTACCACGCTGTTCATGTCCCACTCCTTTCGCTGACGTGTGGGACATCCAGCACGTGCCGTGTTTGGCACCCTTCGTCGTAAGAGTTGAAACGCTAGCATTCATCAGAAATAAAAAATAATTATAAATCGGCAGTGATACTATTTTTTTGCGAACCAATCAGCAGTGATACTATACCACGCGGTTTCCTTGCTCCTCAATATCGGAAAGAATACTTCCGTTCGCCAACATGTGGGACGTCGACCATCCTGGTCCACTTGCCATGCATGCAGAACTCCAAGGGAGAGTCACCCAGGTCGTCGCGCCGCAGTAACAATGACTAATGAGCCGTCAAATCACAGGCCCACTTCCCACTTTGAAGTTGCTCGGATGAAGGAACCACCATGACTTCGTTGAATTCCGCTTCTTGAAGAAAACTACTGTACCAGCAGTACTGCTAGCTACAGTATTTACTTCGCATTCACGCCCGACGAACCTACTCCAGCGCGAGTTGTCCATCCGTCTGCCGCGGCTCATTGCCATTCGCCCACTATATTAACTTGAGCCCCAGCTCCCAGCCATATCCAAAGACCCACACTTATTCTCCTCTGGTCCCTTCCTTCTGTCGGCACCACTTCAACCATGGCCTCCTGGCGCTCCGAAGCTCTCTTGGACGTACTGTCGCAGGAGCAGATGAGGGACATCGGCGGCTCCGCTCCGGGCGTGCTCCAAAGCTCTCTTCGACGTACTGTCATAGGAGCAAACGAAGGAGATCGCCGGCACCCCCAGTACAAAAAAGACACATCCATGACATTTTGGGCCGAACGATTTTTTTTTTCTGTCATACATATGACACTTCTATGACGATAATTGTGACAGAACCCGATATCATCATAGATGTGGTGGGCTCCTACTTCTATGACAAAAAATTATGACAGAAAATGGGCTTTTCATCCTGGGCGGGCCGGAGACGCAGCTGCATGACATTCTTTGGGCCGTCCATGACAGAAAAAACCGTGGTAGAAGCGAGGGCGAGGAAAATTTCGGGGAGTTGTCGGTTACGGTGGGAGGTCGGGGGCCGAGCGATGCGCGTTTCTCTCGTACACGTACGCGTGTCTGTGCGAGGCGTTGGCTCTAACTGAACCCGAGCGAGGCGTTGGGCTCTAACTGAACACGAGTGATTGCACTGCAGGCTATGCGTTACTGAACCCGAGCGATCAATCGATGGCTGTTAACTGAACCCTATCGAGCGATTCCTTCGCTACTGCTACTAAGTGAAGCCGATCGATGCTGCCTCTGGGATGAACAGTGAG
>NC_057810.1:218423017-218449093 GCF_018294505.1 Triticum aestivum | reverse complement strand
CCGTGGAGGGGTGGTTGAACAGGACCCCGTGGTGTGGAGGACTGGATGAATAGTAGACGATGGAGGGGTGCCCGTGGAGGGATGGTTGAATAGGACCCCGTGGTGTGGAGGGCTGGATGAACAGTAGACGATGGAGGGGTGGTTGAACAGTAGCTGGTGGAGTGGCGCGCGGTGGAGGCTGGATGAACAGGAGCTCGTGGCGGCTAGAGGAGGTCGACGGTAGCCCTTGGAGGCTGGAGGAGGCCGACGGTTAGATCAACAGTATCCCGTGGAGTCCTGTTTTGCGGTACGCCACACCCCTCCCGATGAACAGGACCCCCGTTTCGACCGTAGCGCTCAAACACAAGTCCGTTTCGTCCGTTTTGCGGTACGCCACACCCCTCCCGATCAACAGGTTTCAACCGTAGGAGGTCTATTTCCTCCGTTTTGCAGTACGTCAGACCCCTCCCGGTCAACAGGACCCCGTTTTGAACTTGGCCGATCGAACACAAGGCCGTTTCCTCTGTTCTGCGGTACGCCAGGCCTCGTTTCCATCGCATGTTCCCTCCAAGCCGGTTGGCTCCGACGCGTTCCGTTGCCTCTCGATGAACACGACACATTCCGTTGCCTCCCCATGAACACGACGCATTCCGTTGCCAACCCATGAACACGACGACAACGCTATTTCTCTGTTCCGACCCAGCCATGTACACGAGCCCTCGCCGTGCGTATGTGCGAGTAGGCGTTCGAGACCCTGCCCGTATGCATGTACGTGGCCGTATTTTCTTTCTTGCACCATGACCGCTGTACGTACGTGTACATGCTACGTGCACGCCTCTACCACGACACGTGCGCGCCTCTACAACGACCAGTATGTATGTACACGTTCGCGACCAGAATGACAACGCTACGTACGCTTCGACCAGGTGGGTCCCGACTGTCAGGCACTTCCTTGCGTGCGAAAATGTAGCTGGTGGGTCCCAGCAGTCAGAGGGGCGAATCGTATTTTTTTTGCCCGGACGCACTTCCTTTGCGTGCGAAGATGTAGCTGCTAGGTCCCAGCAGTCAGGGGGCAAATCGTTTTTTTGCCCGGACGCACTTCCTTGCGTGCAAAGATGTAGCTAGTGGGTCCCAGCAGTAAAGGGGGCGAATCGTTTTTTTTGCCCGGACGCACTTCCTTGCGTGCGAAGATGTAGCTGGTGGGTCCCAGCAATTAGGGGAAACATTTTTTTTGCGAAATACGGTGGCCTGTCCGGTGGGTCCCCGCTGTCAGGTGGAGGAATCATTATTTTGCGCGTAATAAGGAGGCACTTCCTTGCTGCGTCCGTGGACCCAGCTGTCAGCCTCTCCACGTATAGTCCACGTCCGATGGAAGTCATTCCTTGACCACGTTGACCACGCCACGCCGAGAGCACCACAGCGGTGGACGACGGCGAGGCCTAGGAAGGGGACGACTCGGAGCCGGGGAAGACGCAGCAGTGGATGCCCACACGAAGAGGAGTATGAGAGTTCACTGGTTCGGCTGCGGTGTGAGGCTGCTGTCGCCGCAGAATAACAGGGGGTGTGGGTGAGTAGAGGGATGGCCTGGCCAGCGGTGGGAGTAGTGGGGGCGGTCGTGAAATACAGAGGCCCTTCCAGTGGGTCCCAGATGTCAGGTGGAGGAATCATTATTTTGCGCGTAATAAGGAGGCATTTCCTTGTGTGCGGCCGTGGACCCAGCTGTCAGCCTCTCCACGCATAGTCTACTTCCGATGGTGTCGTTCGTTGACCATGTTGACCATGCCGCGCCGAGCGCATCCAAGGTGGTGGACGACGGCGAGGCCCCGGACAGCAACGAGCCAGAGATGGGAAGACGCGGGAGTAGAGTCGCAGACGGAGAGGTGTACGAGGGTTAACTGGTTCTAGTGCGGTGCGGTTCGGCAGTCGGTGGAGAAGAATAGGAGCAGTGGAGGGGTGGAGGGATGACCTGATGAAGTCATGTACCTAGGGTAGGGTCATAGACCTGTCCTAAGTACCCTTCCCAAGGACACCCTCAGAAGAAACTGCATTCCAGTCGACCAAGAGGGACTTCACTCGACGGTCTCAAAGGACTCGACTATAAAGACTCACTCGACCATCAGGAGATCAAGAGCCACTCTGCATCCAAATGGTCTGTATTTAAGTAGTCTTTATGGCATTTAGGACACTTTATGTAAGGCGTTACCAGTAACGCCTAGCTTTAATGTACTTTAAACCCTGCATAACTGAGGGCCGGAGGGGTCTGGCAGACACTATATAAGCCACCCCCCTCCTCAGTGAAAGGGTTCGCACCCCTGTAATCCATACACTCATAATCCAGTCGACCGCCTCCGGGCTCCGAGACGTAGGGCTGTTACTTCCTTCGAGAAGGGCCTGAACTCGTACATCCCTTGTGTTTACAACTGCTCCATAGCTAGGATCTTGCCTCTCCATACCTACCCCCTATTCTACTGTCAGACTTAGAACCACGACAGTTGGCGCCCACCGTGGGGCAGGTGTCTTAGCGATTTCTGGAGAAGTTGTAATTGTTCCGATTGTCTTCGTCATGGTTTCTGGTGGAGTTTTGGTCGAGGGTCGCGAGATCCGTCTCGGCGTGCTCACCTTCATCGCCGACGACTCCGCTTGGCTCCAGGAGGCTCCACTCGACATCGACGCGCTCCCCGTCCGTGGGGCGACGCACTTTCGGGCGTGTGTCCGCGGTGTTCTGCAGTGGCAGCCGTCGACTCCCTATCGGTCGACTCCCCTATCGTCCTCCCTCCCAGTTTCCCGCCAGCGCAAGCGCTCTGGTCGGTCGAGGCTCCAACGATGGGTAAGGCACGCGGTGGCCCGCCAGTCGGCCACCACCCAAGTCGCGGCAATCGAGCCTGACGAATCTCTCTACGGCCTGTTCGATCTGTCGACTGGCTCCGTAGAGACCGCATCCGAGTGCGACAGCAGTGATCCGGCGACGGAGGTCTTGATGGTCAACGGGCCTCATAGCCCTCCCGGCTTCCCCCACGACGACGGGGTGGACGGTGGAGGCGACCCCGCTCATGTCCATGAGGAATATCAACCCGAGCCATTTAACTCCCTACAAAGAGCAGAACTTCGCCGCAGGAACATGGATGCCCTACATACTCCCATCGCAGGAGAAACCCCCGAGGCTCGTGCCTTGGAGGAGGCGCGTTTGGCCAACTTGGCTGAACGCACTCATCTGGAGAATCTCCAGCGAGCACTCGACGAGCGCGCGTGGCAACGAGCACCGGACTCCAGTCGATGTCAACTCTTCCCGCAGCTGACTCAGGTATATCGAACCCCGATTCAGAATTTAGCAGCTGCAACCCGTATAGCGGAGTCGATTCAGCCCTCTCAGTCGGAGGCTGGCAGAGGCTTGATGCAGATTAGAGATTTGCTCCGAGCAGCGGGTGATCAAAATTCAGCCGTGTCGCAGTCACGCAACAGGATTCACAGTCGATCCGTCGCTGCGAATACGGATCAGTCGGCTCACAGCCCTAGATCGCCTCCGCAGCGTGAAGGGCGCGAGAATCGACGGGACCAATATGGTGACCGATACGATCGTGACGATAGGCGTCGAGTGCCCACTCCTCCCCCGAGGGGTGGGTCTTACGCTCATCGGCAGCAAGATGACAGGCGCCAGCTCAGTGTGGGACGAAGAGCTCCGGTCGACCCCAGAGAACCAGGCTTTGATGCGCGATCCATCATCATGCAAGGCTTGGTCGATTGGAACAGGGCTCATCGAGGTGGCCATGACAGAGATGCGCCCACTAGCAGCCGAGTGCATGTTTCTGGTTCGGAATGTTTCAGCAGAGCTATCAGAGCTGCGGTGATTCCCCCCAACTTCAGGTTGGCGACTGGAGTCAGCAAGTTCACCGGTGAGTCTAAGCCTGAAACTTGGCTTGAAGACTACCGAGTGGCGGTGCAGATTGGTGGCGGAAATGATGAAGTGGCTATGAAGCATTTACCACTCATGTTGGAAGGTTCGGCCGGGGCGTGGTTGAATCAGTTAACTCCAAGCAGCATTTACACTTGGGAAGATCTTTCCCGAGTGTTCGTCAGAACATTTGAGGGAACTTGCAAGCGACCAGCTGGATTGACAGAGCTGCAAGTTTGTGTGCAGAAGTCGAATGAGACCTTAAGAGAGTATATTCAGAGATGGATCACTTTGCATCATACCGTGGAGAACGTGTCTGATCATCAGGCAGTCTGCGCCTTCAAGGATGGTGTTAAGAACAGAGAATTAAGTTTGAAGTTTGGTCGGACCGGAGATATGACCCTGAGTCGGATGATGGAAATTGCTACCAAGTACGCCAACGGCGAAGAGGAGGACCGACTCCGGAGCGGCAAGTACAAGCCGAGTCAGTCGGAGAAAGGAAACTCCAGTCAGAAGCAGAAATGGAAAGCCGAACCAGAGGCTCCTGGAGAGGCTCTGGCCGTGACTCAGGGCAAGTTCAAAGGAAAACCCAAAGGATCCTGGAACCCCAAGAAGGTGAAGGATAAAGAAGGAAATGATGTGATGGATCTGCCGTGTCACATCCACACGAAGAAAGACGAAGAGGGTAATTTCATTTACCCGAAGCATACCACTCGGCAGTGCAGGCTCCTGATCCAGCAGTTCCAAGGTAAACAGCCCAAGGACAAGGAAAAGGAGTCGGACAAAGCCGAATACAAGGAGGACAGTGAGGGAGGATATCCTCATGTTAACTCCACTCTGATGATCTTTGCGGATGTGGAAAGCAAGAGCCGACTAAAGGTTATCAACCGTGAGGTGAACATGGTCGCCCCGGCGACGCCCAGTTATCTGAGATGGTCCCAAACTCCCATTACATTCGACCAGTCCGATCACCCGACTCATATAGCCATCCCTGGGAGGCAAGCTTTGGTGGTCGACCCAGTCGTCGAAGGCACTCGACTGACGAAGGTGCTAATGGATGGTGGTAGTGGACTGAATTTATTGTATGCGGACACGCTGAAAGGGATGGGCATTCTGATGTCCCGACTGAGCACCAGCAACATGAGTTTTCATGGAGTTATACCTGGAAAGAAAGCTGAGTCGCTCGGTCAGATAGCTCTGGACGTGGTGTTCGGTGACTCGAAGCATTTCCGCAAAGAGAAGCTGACGTTTGAAGTTGTAGACTTTCAGAGCGCTTACCACGCTATTTTGGGGAGACCAGCTTACGCACGGTTCATGGCTCGACCATGTTACGTGTACCTCAAGCTGAAGATGCCCGGCCACAAAGGCCTGATCACTATCACTGGTGATCGCAAAAAAGCAGAAGAGTGCTTCCAGAAAGGCTCGAAAATTGCCGACTCCCAGGTGACAACAGTCGAGCTAGAGGGATATAAGAAAAATGCAGACCGAGTGATTTGTTGCGGGCTAAGAAGCCTGCCACCGAATCAGCGTTTCAGTCGTCCAGTGAGACAAAACCCGTCCACATTCACCCGACCGATCCCAATGCAGCTCCGACCCATATCTCCACAACACTCGACCCTAAATAGGAAGAAGCGCTCATCCAGTTCCTCCGTGAGAACTGGGACATCTTTGCATGGAAGCCTGCTGACATGCCGGGTGTTCCTAGGGGACTGGCTGAGCATCGCCTTAGAGTCGATTCAATAGCAAAACCAGTCAAAGAGCATCTTCGACGGTCCGCCGTCCAGAAGAGAAAAGCCATTGGTGAGGAGGTGGCTCGACTATTGGCGGCAGGATTTATCCGAGAGATATATCACTCCGACTGGCTCGCCAATGTCGTCATGGTTCCTAAGAAGGACAAGTCACTCCGCATGTGCATTGATTTCAAACACATCAATTGGGCCTGCCCGAAAGATCATTTTCCTCTCCCTCGCATCGATCAAATTGTTGACTCAACTGCGGGATGCGAGAGATTGTATTTTCTAGACGCCTATTCCGGGTACCATCAGATCCGTCTGTACGGACCCGATGAGATAAAAACAGCTTTCATCACTCCATTCGGGTGCTTCTGCTATATCACCATGCCATTCGGCCTCAAGAATGCCGGAGCCACATTCATGCGAATGATTCAGAAGTGTTTGCTCACTCAAATCAGTCGGAATGTGGAAGCGTACATGGATGATATCGTGCTCAAGTCGCGAAAGGGTTCCGACCTGCTGACTGACCTCGCCGAAACATTTACCAACCTCAGGAGGTATGATATCAAGCTCAATCCATCAAAGTGCACATTCGGAGTTCCTGGTGGCAAGTTACTCGGTTTTCTCGTTTCTGAACGAGGAATCGATGCTAACCCAGAAAAAATCGGCACTATACTTCGAATGAAACGCCCCGTGCAGGTGCACGATGTCCAGAAACTTACTGGATGCTTGGCCGCATTAAGTCGATTCATCTCACGACTCGATGAAAAGGCATTGCCTCTTTACCGACTGATGAAGAAGGCAGACAAGTTCGAGTGGACTCCAGAAGCTGATGCAGCGTTTGCCGAGCTAAAAGCTCTGCTCTCCACCCAGCCGGTGCTTGCTGCTCCAATCAGTAAAGAACCTATGTTGCTTTATATTGTAGCCACGGGACAAGTCGTCAGTACAGTACTTACGGTCGAGCGGGAAGAAGAAGGGAAAGCCTTCAAAGTTCAGCGCCCAGTGTACTATCTGTCTGAAGTTTTGACTCCATCAAAGCAAAGATATCCTCATTATCAGAAGCTTGTGTATGGGATCTACATGACCATGAAGAAGGTTGCTCATTACTTCTCTGATCATTCCATTACAGTCGTCAGCGATGCTCCACTTTCAGAGATTCTGCACAACAGAGATGCAACTGGTCGAGTGGCGAAATGGGCAATTGAACTCCTTCCCCTTGATATCAAGTTTGAGGCAAAGAAAGCCATTAAGTCCCAAGCAATAGCAAATTTCCTTGCCGAGTGGATTGAACAACAGCAGCCGACTCAAGTTCACTCGGAGCATTGGACCATGTTCTTTGATGGCTCTAAGATGTTGAATGGTTCCGGTGCTGGGGTTGTCCTAGTTTCCCCAGAGGAGATAAGCTCAGATATGTGCTCCAGATTCACTTTGATTCCTCCAACAATGAGGCAGAATACGAGGCCCTTTTGTATGGGTTGCGCATGGCCATTTCACTCGGCGTCCGTCGCCTTATGGTTTATGGCGACTCAGATTTGGTGGTCAACCAAGTGATGAAGGAGTGGGACGTTAGAAGCCCAGCCATGACTGGATACTGCAATGTAGTGAGGAAGCTGGAAAAGAAGTTTGAGGGGTTAGAGCTCCATCATATACCCCGACTGAAGAATCAAGCGGCTGATGATTTGGTGAAGATAGGTTCCAAGAGAGAAACCATTCCCAGCGATGTGTTCTTGGAGCATATCCATACTCCATCAGTCAAAGAAGATCCTTTCACCGAAGAAGCTCCGCAGCCCAAGAGTGCCACAGATCCGACTGAGGTTGAGGTCCCAGCAGTGGTCGACTTGGTCATGAAGGCTTTAGTGATCACTCCCGACTGGACAGTTCCATACATCGCGTATATCCTGAGAAAAGAGCTCCCGGAGGACGAGGAAGAGGCTCGACAGATCGTCCGTCGATCCAAGGGCCTTTACTGTGATCAAAGGACAGTTGTACAGAGAGAGCGCGACTGGAGTTGGTCAGAAGTGCATAACACCAGAAGAAGGTCGAATAATCCTTGATGACATCCACTCGGGGACCTGTGGCCATCATGCGTCCTCTCGGACCATTGTGGCCAAAGCATACCGAGCCGGATTTTATTGGCCAAGGGCGAATGAAATGGCAAAGGAAATAGTCGACAAGTGTGAAGGATGCCAATATTACTCCAACATGTCACACAAGCCTGCATCAGCTCTGAAGACCATTCCACTCGTCTGGCCCTTCGCAGTATGGGGTTTGGATATGGTTGGTCCTTTGAGAACAGGACGAAGCGGTTTCACACATGTACTGGTAGCAGTCGACAAGTTCACCAAGTGGATTGAGGCTAAGCCCATCAAGAACCTTGACGCCGGTACTGCTGTCAGTTTCATCAGAGAACTGATATTCAGATATGGAGTCCCACACAACATCATCACTGACAATGGATCAAACTTTGACTCGGAGGAATTCAGAGCGTTCTGCACATCTCAAGGCACACGAGTCGACTACGCTTCAGTCGCCCATCCCCAGTCGAATGGACAAGCGGAGCGGGCCAACGGCTTGATCCTCAAAGGGTTGAAACCCCGACTGATGCGTGACCTTAAGCATGCGGCTGGAGCATGGGTCGATGAACTCCCCTTAGTGCTGTGGGGTCTGAGGACCATGCCTAACCGGTCGATTGGAAGAACTCCATTCTTCTTGGTCTATGGAGCTGAGGCGGTCTTACCAAGTGATCTACTCCACAACGCTCCTCGAGTTGAGCTCTACTCCGAAGCTGAAGCAGAACAAGCGCGGCAGGATGCGGTTGACCTCCTAGAAGAAGAAAGGGAGATGGCTCTAATCCGATCGACCATCTACCAACAAGACTTGCGTCGCTTCCACGCCAAAAACGTGAAGAGTCGAGCCTTCCAGGAAGGAGATTTGGTCCTCCGAGTGGATCAGCAGAAACCACACAAGCTTGCTCCTTCTTGGGAAGGACCCTTCATCGTTACCAAGGTTCTCCACAATGGAGCGTACCGTCTCTACAACGTCGAACACAAAATCGACGAGCCCCGAGCTTGGAACGCGGAGTTACTCCGCCCATTTTACACTTAAGTTTTCACTCGGATGAGTTGTAATAAAAGTACTTCTGTAGTTCATGTTTTGCAAGATAATAGTGTCATAATTTCCCCAATGATTTTTGTCACTTTTATTTGTTCAGTAAAATTTCCCCCTTAGAGGGTGGCTTAGCTGCGAATCCGTTTCGCCTAAGTTTGTAAAAAAAATCCTTACCGAGTGGTGAGCCAGCATCCCACTCGGGGGCTTAGCTGCGAATCCGTTTCGCCTAAGTTTCAATAAAATCCCACCGAGTGGTGAGCCAGACTCCCACTCGGGGGCTTAGCTACAGTCCAAGTACTCGCCTAAGTTTCAATAAAATCCTACCGAGTGGTGAGCCAGACTCCCACTCGGGGGCTTAGCTGCAGTCCAAGTACTCGCCTAAGTTTCAATAAAAATCCTACCGAGTGGTGAGCCAGACTCCCACTCGGGGGCTTAGCTGCAGTCCAAGTACTCGCCTAAGTTTCAATAAAATCCTACCGAGTGGTGAGCCAGACTCCCGCTCGGAGGCTTAGCTGCAGTCCAAGTACTCGACTAAGTTCAAATTCAACATGCGCTCCGCAAGGAAGACGAGGTGCAGATCGACTGCGACCCTCTCCTCCGAGCCACGCCACAAGTACAACGTGCGCTCCGCAAGGAGGATGTGGTGCAGGTCGACTGCGACCCTCTCCTCCAAGCTACGCCACAAGTACAACGTGCGCTCCGCAAGGAAGACGAGGTGCAGGTCAACTGCGACCCTCTCCTCCGAGCTACGCCACAAGTACAACGTGTGCTCCGCAAGGAGGACGAGGTGCAGGTCGACTGCGACCTTCTCCTTCGAGCTACGCCATAAGTACAATGTGAAAATCCTACCGAGTGGAGAGCACACCTCCCACTCGGGGGCTTAGCTGCAGCCCGGTGCTCGCCTAAGTTTTGAAAATCCTACCGAGTGGAGAGTAGACCTCCCACTCGGAGGCTTAGCTGCAGCCCAATGCTCGCCTAAGTTATAAAAATCCTACCGAGTGGAGAGCAGACCTCCCACTCGGAGGCTTAGCTGCAGCCCAGTGCTCGCCTAAGTTATAAAAATCCTACCGAGTGGAGAGCAGACCTCCCACTAGGAGGCTTAGCAGCAGCCCAGTGCTCGCCTAAGTTTTGAAAATCCTACCGAGTGGAGAGCACACCTTCCACTCGGGGGCTTAGCTGCAGCCCAGTGCTCGCCTAAGTTTTGAAAATCCTACCGAGGGGAGAGCAGACCTCCCACTCGGAGGCTTAGCTGCAGCCTAGTGCCAGCCTAAGTGAAGTAGGGAACAAGTCGATTGCAATAAGCGCCTCGTTTTAACCTGCAAAAGACATCTTAAACCAAATGCAAGCATATTCAAACGTCGAATCCAAGTTCGGATAAATACCTAATGGAACCGAAAGTGCTCAGGCGCTAAGCCTGTTAAGGTTTGTCGGTTACAAAAATCACTCGGCATACCGAGGCAAATTTAAAGTGTCAAGCTCAAGAAGTTTTTTACCCCTCCTGTGGAGGGCTGGAAGGTGCAACAAACTCGCCAAGGTCGATTCCATCAGCAATCCGAGTGGCAGCGGTAATGAAGGTCTCCATGAAAGACCGAAAGTCGTGCTTCTTGGTGTTAGCCACCCGAAGAGCCGCCAACTTGTCTTCTCGTGCATCCTTGCAATGGACTCGGGCCAGAGATAGAGCAACATCTGCTCCACACCTGGCAGAAGACTTCTTCCACTCCTGCACTCGGCCTGGGACTGTGTTCGGTCAAGTCATCAGAGACTTGAGGTCATTCTGGAGCGTCTCCCTGGGCCAGAGCGTGGCGTCGATGCGGTAAGTGGCGACCTTCAGCCTTGCGAGATAGTCAATGACGGCAGCAACACGAGATTCGAGTCGAAGCACGTTCATGGCGACTTCATCATTCACCGGAGAGTTGATGGGGTCCAGGTTAGGCTCCAGTCGACCAGTCTCCTCTTCAAAGTTTTGGCAAAATTCTGCAAGCACAACCACCGAGTCAAGACAACAGTCGAATAGAGAGATCACAGTTGAAATACCTGTTTAGTACAAAATATTACCTTCGAGCATGAGGAATAGCTTCTTGGCGAGTCCGCCCAGATAAGCCTCCAGATCGTTCTTCTTCCCCACCAACTCACTGGCCTTGTCACTCAGGGCAATTTTATCACTTTTCAGTCGACTGACCTCCTTGTTGGCAACGTCAAGAGCAGCTTTCAGATTGGTGTTCTCTTCTTCAAGCTTGGTGACCGAAGCCAACTTCTCATCTGCGAGCTTGGTCTTCTCTAAAATTGTTTTCTGCATCTCAGCTAACTCAAGGTCTTTCTTCTTCTGGGCCTCCTTCACTTTGCCTGCAAAGTTACAGCAAGGTCAGACTTTGAAACAAATGAGGGGCAATGGCAGTCGTCGAGGCCTCACCAAACATACCTTTAGCTTCCTCCTTCGCCTTCGATAAATTCTCCTGGGCCAGCTTCAGGTCAAGCTCGAGCTGGATGTGTTTGTTCTCCAACTCAGTGTAACGAGCCGCGAGGTCGCAGGATTTCTATGAAGGACCAATCGACAAAATGTCAAAGACAATTCACTTTCGAGTGACTAAGGAAAAATCATACGTTTCTAAGACTACGGTCGAATACAAATATTCGACCATAGTCTCGGGGACTACACCCAGTGGGTGCACTCAGCGTGCCCCACTAGTTCTATCAAGTCAGAGTCGACCAATCGACCAACAACAACAAAAAAAACACAGGAGACACTCTTCAGACTGTAGTCCACTGCCAGCAGTCGACCACAGTCTCGGGGACTACACCCAATGGGTGCACTCAGCGTGCCCCCACCGGTTTGGAAAACCCATTCGACCGAGTCGAATGAAGGAAAAACTTAACTTATAAAGCCTATGGTCAACTGCCAGCAGTCCACCATAGCCTCGGGGACTACACCCAGTGGGTGCACTCAGCGTGCCCCCACTAAACCAGAATATCAATCAACACACCCACTGGGTGTAGGACAATCACTATGGATTTCAGAATGAAGAATTTTCAAATATCATATCCTAACAGAACAAGCAATGACCGACTGACCTGAACGTTACTCTGAAGAGCTGAGCTGGCGTCATAGGCGGCCTGTCTTGCTTCTCGGATGGCCTTCACTTGCTCCATCATGACTCCTGCTTGGCGTATTGCTTCTTTCGCAGCACTGGCTTGGTCTTCTGGGATGAAGTGGGTCGAGAAAAGTGACGGCTGGGCAGCACTCGACGATGAAGGGCGAGCACTCGTCAACGGTACCGCAAAAGACACGGTAGGCCGAGTGATGTTCTCTCCCTCCGCGACCAGTGTCTCGGAGGCTGGCACGCCCTGAGTCACCTTGCCAGCAGACGCTTTCCTATTCCTCCTTGGCCTTAGTGGTTCTTCATCGTCGTCGTCAGGAAGGGTAATAACGACATTGGACGGAGCTACAGACAAGAATCAAGATTAGAGGCAAAGAGCCAATCGACTGAAGACGAGATTATGAAAGTCATACCAGGTTTTGAGGTAGCAGCGTCTTCCATCTCATGATCGTCAGCCCTGGCCGAGGTATCAGAAGTAGCAGCACTGCAATTCCAAAAATCAGTCAGTTAACTCATGAGTCAACCAAAAATAAACTCATGTAGAGCAAGAAGACTCAAGTAGCATTTTTACCCTGATATGGTGGGAATCGCCACCTTCATCTTCGGCAAGACCTTCGCCGGCTTCGATGGCGCCATTCGAGATTGCTTCGGAGCCTTCTCAGTCGGCGCTGGGGAAGTGGTCTGAGGGCGCTTAGTCGACTGCGCGACAGTCGCGACCCCCTTACCACGTTCGGTTGCAGGGTCATGGACGAGCTTCGAACGTCTTTCTGAGCGAGGAGGTGCAACTTCCTCCTCCTCCTCTTCTTCTTCCTCCTCACCAGAGTCATCATCATCATCATCATCATCAACGGCATCTGAGTCCCACTCCTCCTGGATTTCGCCCCCACTTCCTTCCTCCTCTTCAGTCGGCGTCTGTGCTCCATTGGGCATCGAGTATAGTTCGGTGGTGGCCTGACAGACAGCAAAATAAAGATCAATCGACCAATTCGCAGCAAAAGCAGAATAAGTATGGCAAGATTACAATTGGGGATAAAGTGGGCATACCGTGTCCGGAGTGTAAGAATGGTCGAGTGGCGGAATGCTCCTGGCTCCTCGAGGGTTGTCTTTATTCCCTGTGATCGCGGCCATCCACCTCTCCAGTGTGGCATCGTCGACTGCTTCTGGATGGACCCGAGTTTCATCCTCGGTTCCACAGTACGGCCACATACAATGGCCTCGGTACTGAAGTGGTTGGATGCGCCGCCTAAGGAAGACCTCCAGAAGGTCCATACCCGTCACTCCTTCCTGAACTAGCTGGACTACACGCTCCATCAACATCTTCACTTGGGCTTTCTCCTCAGGGAGCACCTTCAGAGAAGAGGGCTTGTTCACTCGGTCCATGGAGAATGGAGGGAGACCAGTCGACTGCCCCGGCGTCAACTCGTCTTGACAGTAGAACCAAGTCGACTGCCACCCTCTGACCGACTCAGGAAGAGTCATGGCCGGAAAAGTACTCTTGCTCCTCATTTGAATCCCAAGACCCCCGCACATCTGAATAACCTTAGTCCTATCGTCATCTGGATTTGCCTTTTTTACTGTCTGTGAGCGACAAGTGAATATGTGCTTAAACAGACCCCAGTGCGGTCGGCAGCCCAGGAAGTTCTCGCACATGGACACGAAGGCAGCAAGGTAGGCGATGGAATTTGGACTGAAATGGTGGAGTTGCGCCCCAAAGAAATTCAAGAAACCACGGAAGAAAACACTCGGAGGCAGGGAGAACCCACGGTCGACGTGGGTAGCCAGAAGAACACACTCACCCTCCTGCGGCTGTGGTTGCCACTCGTTCCTCGAGAGCCTCACTGCCCCGTGGGGGATCAAACCCTCGTTGGCCATCTCAGTGAGATCCTTCTCGGTGATGGTCGAGCGGATCCAATCCCCTTGAACCGAACCATGCGGCAGGCGGGACCTTGACGAGGATCCGCCCCGACTGGTCGCTCTCCCTTTCGCCTTCCCCGTCGCCGTCACCTTCTTCACGCGCTCCAGAGCCGCCGTCTTCTCCTTCACCATTGTTGCCGGTGAAGCGTACGAGGAGTGGTTGGGGGGAGGCGAGAGCAGGCGCTGTGGGCGGAGGCGGAGAGGACAGAAGGGGAAGTGGGGAGGTACTGTTCAAAAACCCTCGCCGGGCGCATTTTATAAGGGAGCTTCCGAGTGGATGACAAGTGGGCCCAGGCAATCCAATCACATCCCGAAACAGTCGCGCGTACGCGATACATGGCGAAAAAGACGACGCGAGAATCGAGGCGTCTATGCCCTATCCCATCCGAGCGCCGCGGTCCGCCCCGCTTCGCGCGCTTCCCAAAATTCGGATCCCACAAAATCCGCTAACATTAGATCAATCTGTCAGACGAGAGATTTCCTGCGATCCGTCGCTCAGAAATTACTAAGTTCAAAAGTTCACTCGATGAGAGAAAAGAATGGATCAAGGCGACTGAAAGAAAAGTTGTTGTAATCAACAAAAAGATTATTGGTCCAAGATGATACATGTTCAGAACATAAAAGTGAGTCGGAAACATCATCAACTCCTTCTTTACTTAAACCTCAATCCATTCGGGGGCTAATGATGAAGTCATGTACCTAGGGTAGGGTCATAGACCTGTCCTAAGTACCCTTCCCAAGGACACCCTCAGAAGAAACTGCATTCCAATCGACCAAGAGGGACTTCACTCGACGGTCTCAAAGGACTCGACTATAAAGACTCACTCGACCATCAGGAGATCAAGAGCCACTCTGCATCCAAACAGTATGTATTTAAGTAGTCTTTATGGCATTTAGGACACTTTATGTAAGGCGTTACCAGTAACGCCTAGCTTTAATGTACTTTAAACCCTGCATAACTGAGGGCCGGAGGGGTCTGGCAGACACTATATAAGCCACCCCCCTCCTCAGTGTAAAGGGTTCGCACCCCTGTAATCCATACACTCATAATCCAGTCGACCGCCTCCGGGCTCCGAGACGTAGGGCTGTTACTTCCTCCGAGAAGGGCCTGAACTTGTACATCCCTTGTGTTTACAACAGCTCCATAGCTAGGATCTTGCCTCTCCATACCTACCCCCTATTCTACTGTCAGACTTAGAACCACGACATGGCCTGGCCAACGGTGGAGTAGCGCTTCATAGCGAAGCGTGCTAAGCAGAGCTGCTAGCAGCAGGAGGCGGGAGGTGGTCCTGGCAGCGCTGGAGGAAGAAGACGAGAGATTGAAGATGGATGCCAGTCGTTGGATGTAAATCCAACGACTAACATGTCAGAATCATTTGTTGACTAAATTGACAACGACTTGCGTTGGCTTCGATCTATTGGTCCACATTTCAGCCTCCAAAAATGTGGCACGTATTCAACGCATTTTTTCAGAATTTACAGTCTTTTTTTTGCGCTGTAGAATTTACAGTCAATTTGATCTTTTTTTGAATTACAACCATTAGCTGGGCTGGGTGAACAAATAATGTAGCGTCCATGCGGTCCATTTATTTTATTTCCTAAAAAATTACAGGCCATTTGCACTTTCTCGAAATACACGATTTTGCTGGGCTGATTCTAATTATAATGTTGGGTTGGGCCAGCAATGTTATCAAAAAATAAAAAGGAGTTGAGCATTTTGTTATAAATATATTTAAATAATAAGTGATATTATTACATTCGTCCTTAAATCTTACCAAGCTTTTGTACACAATCACTAGGATTTTCGTGCTAAAACAATCCAGGATTTTATTTGTTAAGAAATTATTTTTATAAGTTAATAAGATGTGGGATGTTGTTTTCTTACATATGTGAGTATCTGTTAAATATATGATGACAATAAAAATAATATATAATAACATATAAAATAATTTAAATATATATAATATAGTTAGAAGGGAAACATAAGTTGGACCTGGCGTTCCTATTCTTATATAGAAAAATAGAACAGACCTCTGCGTTTTCTTCAAAAAAATACATAAATTGGGCTGCCAAAAATAAAACCTTGGATGGGAGGTCCATAGGCCGGTCGATACATGACGGCCCTAAGAAAATACAAACAAGCCTATGGAACTCCCATCCGAGGTCGTGGGCTGCGCATGTTGAAAATGAAAGCCTAGACAGGGTAGCCCAAAACCACGTCCAACACTTGCCAAAACTTCGTCCCTCGTTTTCTCTGTGTTTCGCACACTCGACATTGTGTGGGAATTTTGACTGTGCATCATATGAAGATGTGCTATGCATGAATGTTGATCAACATGATGTTAACTGGATGGTAG
Organism: Triticum aestivum; assembly: GCF_018294505.1. Taxonomy (NCBI): domain Eukaryota; kingdom Viridiplantae; phylum Streptophyta; class Magnoliopsida; order Poales; family Poaceae; genus Triticum; species Triticum aestivum. The sequence goes on along the minus strand of NC_057810.1, from coordinate 218,433,018 downwards.
TTCCATTTTCGACCATGAATAAAACTTCCAACATGATGTTAACCCTGTTTGAAAAGGCCGTGTTAATATAAATGCTCTGCCTCTGAAAGTTGCAGTTTCTTATCTGAAACTGAACTTGCAGTTTCTTATCTGAAACTGAAACTTGCAGTTTGACCACGTACTGTATTTAACAAGCAAAATGTGAATGCATGTCACCAGAAATTGTATCGCTTGGTTCGTATCTGAATGTACTTTCAAATTATATTATTTTTGCAATGTATAACATATATTTTATGTGCGAAAATCATGGTCAATTATGACCCAGAATAAAAGGGAGACTAGTTAATGTGGGGTCGCTTTCTTAATTGAAGGGTAAATTGATTTTGATTTTGATCCAGTCACAGCGTGCCGGCCCTCTCGCCCAATCCTAAATTGCTGTCGCACGCTCCTCTCCCTCTTCTCCATTGCAAAACCACCTCCTCTCCTCTCCATCATCTCCATTCCAAAACCACCGTCTCGCCTCTCCCTCTTCTGATCTTCTCCATTGCAAAACCACCTCTTCTCCTCTCCATCATCTCCATTCCAAAACCACCGTCTCGCCTCTCCCTCTTCTGATATTCTCCATTGCAAAACCACCTCCTCTCCTCTCCATCATATCCATTCCAAAACCACCGTCTCGCCTCTCCCTCTTCTCTATTGCAAGACAACCGTCTCTCCTCCCATCTTCCAAAGCTAGCACCAGACCACTCAAAAGGACATCTATGGAGAGGATACAACAGCGAATGAGGCAGATCGCCGGCGGCGACCAGGCAAAGTTAGCCAGGTTGAAGGAGATCCTTAGTTGGTTTGACAATGAGTGGGAGATTTCAAGGACGGTGCGGGCCATGTGGCAATGTATGCGAAAGAGCGAGACGGCGGCGATGAGGGCGGCGATGTACATTTACTCCTCGGCGGCAGTCACGCCGCAGTCCTCCGAGGTCATCGAGTATCTCCTCTGGGCGATGGAGCAGACAGATTCTCCCGAGGCGATAGTCAGGCGGAGGTGGTGGGCATACAGGTCGAAGGTCGAGCACCCAGAGGATAAAGAATCGATTGAGTATGGTGTGCCGTTCGTGAGGGTGCAGAGCCAGCCGGAGCCACAGGAGTATTCATTATCCCACCGCAAGAGGAGGTTGGATGGCGCGACGTCGCTTCCCGCCGTTCTTGACAGTTCCCTCGACGCTCGCCTCGTTTCAACGGCGGTGGTAGGGTTTAAGGTAAGCTTCGCACTAACCTAATTTTCCACCTGCTCATGCTTACAATCAGTGTGACAGCTAACGAAAATCATGCTTACAATCAGTCTCCGAGTACTATGCCAATCACCCTAAAATAGCTCTGGACCTTTGGGTCAAAGTTGTGACACAGTGTACAAATAAAGAAAAATAGATTGGTGCTTCTTTCAGAAAAGAGTACTCCCTAGAAAACTGCCAATATAAGCTACTAGTATTTGGTTAGATGATTTGCTACCGAGAAAGATCCTCCATAGAGAGCGCCACACATCCCACTGGTGATGGTGGATGCCAATGTGTGCTTGCAACATGGTTAGTATCGATAATTTTTACTTGGCACACCTCGCACTCTACATATATGCCGGTTCCATACGTACATTTGTGCAGTTCCACCAAAATGCAGCTGAATAACCCTGTTTGCACAGATAATGAAAAAGCGTGATTACATTATAGTGGCACTGGTTGATGAAACACACAAAATAAATAGAAGAAAATATTGTGATAGTATCATAGTATGCCATGCTGCGAGGGCGAGATGGGCCCTGCAACGCCTCATACGGTACGCCTCATACTGGACATCGTCCCAAGTCTCCCAGATACACCTTCTGCTAGTGATGAACATCAGCGTACATCGGTAGTACAAGGAGGCGCCTTGAGACATTCAAATCTCTATTTTTGTACATATCAACTAAAATTAAGTACCCCAGTTTGCAGAAACGCTTAAACATTAACAATGGGACTAGTTGATGAAACATACTTTAACAAAGAGAAGCACTTTCTTTATCTACATTGAAAATGAAATGATAGAGATGACACTCGGTCTATTTTAATTGTATTATTACTTCATTTTATCAGTGACACTAGGGTCGAGCAGGTGGCAAACGAGATGTACCGTGCGTCGCAATGATGGAGGCTGGGGGTGCTTAGACTGAGATGCTGAAGCTGGCTCTTTCAATCACCAACATGGATGATTCAATTCATGGGACCTTTTGGTGCAGTTCACCTAAAATGAAGCAATGTCCCGTGAGCTAGCAGCTTCTTCTTCAATTTTTTAAGAAAAGGGCTCCAGCCCCGGTTCCATTTCCATCAGAAAATGAAACCCACAGAGCTTCTTCTTTATTAGTTGCAATAAAATTGAGAAACATCAAGGTTGGTTGTGAAGCTCCTGGAATGCTCAACTATAATTTGGATATCATTTGTGCAGTTCAACTAAGATCGAGCATGAAATGTATATCTCTGTTTGCACAAAAAAGGTGGAAAGGAGGGTGACTAACAAGTATGAAACATGCATCAAATGAAAAGAAGCATGTTCCTTATCTGAATGGCAATCCTACAAGGACAGTAGCAATTTCTAAAGCAGTGGCATTGCTAGATATTAGTGTGGGCATTAGGATTAACTATGACAACCATTAAATACGACATTACTTTGGGCATGGGAGAGTAGGCGAACCAGGATAGTTGCATTTCTAACGAAAAGAACCAACTTATCTTAATGGGAAATTTTAGAAGGACATGTAAAGAAGTGCCATTGATTCATATTACTGGAGGCATTACATTGAAAAAAACATTGGTTTAACGTGTCATTACTTTTAACAGTGCGACTACTACATTTTACCAGTGGCATTACATAAGAGTGGCTCGGGGCAACAAACATCAGAACATGATATCTGGGTTGGTCCCGTTTTTTTCGGTATAGCCACCTTATACTGTGTGAGGCTAGCAAATCTAGTGATGTACTTACTCTGTTGACTTGTCCCCCAGTCCCCGCTTTCTTTCCTTTTTCAACCAATAGATCGGGTTTATATTGAGTTTGTACTGCATTTCCCTATTAGACCTAGAGACCAGTTGGATAGCCAGTCTCTGCTACTTTTCGCCCCCATTATTTCCTCTTTCGACCAAGTCCTAGATTCAGGTAACAAATCCTCCCCCACCCCCACCCCCTTTCTTTTTTGTTTGAACCAAGTAGTACTAGATTCGAGTGCATGAACTAGTTTTACGTCTTAAACGTAAGAAAATTAGGTGGTTTTCGAACAGCCGATCGATCCTATCTACAAGGGGGCCTGAGAAATAGTAAAAGATACAAATGCAGAAACGTCAGGAGCTCGGGAAGTAGAGCAAGGCCGGTTTCGAAGGAAGTTATACCTGATGGTCGCAGGGATGTCGCTAGGTGGGCGGCGGGAGGCTGGATCTGCCCACACTACGACAGCGAGGAAGAAGGGGTCGGAGGCCCTCCCTCGCCAGCGGTGCTTGGGAGAGAACGGCAAGGCAGGCTGATCGGGACGCGCCCAACAGTGGGTAAGAGCCGTCGCCGAGGACGACCGCGTGAACATTGCACCTTCTCACCTTCCCTGGTGGAGAGGATCCGGCTGGATCTGTGACCAGCGGTGAGCAGAGAGAGAGAGTGTGTGTGTGTGGCCACCGCTGCCGTGTTTAGATCTGGAGAGGCCGAGACAGTGTGAAGAGAGCAACACTAGCAAGCAAGCACGGAGGCTCCTGCCTATATAGTGGAGTAGTACTAGTTTTCTTTTGTCTACCGGAGCTGGCTTGACCTCGTCAATGACTGTCGAGTAGTCTTCATGCACGTGGCCCGGAGGCACAGTTGTCGTCATTTTGATCTGAAGCGCCGGATTATAACATATAACACGAAAAAATGCCACATGACAAGAAATCATAACCTCACTGCCCAAAGAAGACAACATGAATCCCGACGGACAAACTAGACGAGGAACAAAGCTCAAATTAAAGATAAACTCGTAGAAAAGGGGTCCGTCGATAGATGTCCTAATTAACATAGCCAGCTTGACCTAGATGGTAGCCGAGTAGTCACTGTTCGTGCATGTGCCCCCAATGACTAGCCCAACTCAGTTGTCGCTGTTTAACCCTCGCAGTGATCCGAAGCACATGACACCTAATTTTGCGAGATGACAAGAAACCTTTTTTTAGCTTTCTCACCACAACTACAACCATGTACAACACAGCTTGCACGATATGTAGACGATAGCCAATCCATGCGTGTCTGCTGGAGTCTGGTCACATGCATGGACGAACTGATCTTTCGTGTCTTGCAGGGATCGTCCAGGCACCAACGTAGTACTACAACACTTCTCTAGTACTATCGCTCTTCTCCCTCTTCTATTAAGTCACCCAACTTGCGGGGCCGGGGAGTGTGCCTATGGTCGGTTCTCAATTGTCGTCCCACATGTGTGTGCGAACGCAATATGACACGCGTTCCATTCGGAGAGCGGCGTGCCAGACCGACCGACCGTCTGGGGTGCGACGCAAACGCGTCGGGCGTGCTGTATACTCCGTACATGTGTACTGCCGTTTTCTAGACGCTTTGCTCCATGGCGCAGGCGCAATCCATGGATACAAAATTAGTATATTGTATACTATTTAAAAGTCAAGGGCGGGGCTTTTCCTACGCGGTAGGCGGTGGGGCAGTTCCGCCTAGTCGGTTCGACAGAGATGCGAGAAGACGAGGGAGTAGGCTGCTGCAAACGTAGGGCTGCATGATTTGACAGCGAGCTACTGCTGGATAGGTGGGGCCCCATGATTTGACTTGCCATTATCATTTTAACTGCGGCGCTACGACCGGTGTGAGTCTCCCGATTCCTGACCACCTCCATACAGGTGCCTTTCCCAATGCTCCACCATGTAGTAGAGGCTGGCTCTTGCATGAGAGCCCACTTCTCCACTTTTTCCTTGCCTCTCTTTACTCCACATATGCAAAAATGCCATGTAAAGCGCACTATTGTACTTACTTGCTCCTACAGGTGCTTAAGCTTGCCACATAGGCATAAAGTCTGATGTGGCAAGTTAATCAAGAAGAGAGAGACTAGTTTTGTGACCCAAGGAAGAAACAGTGCTAAGCGCGTGTACCTAGGTGAAAAGACAATTTTGAGTCTATAGCTAATTAAATGAAGCAAACTTAGCAACACCATTTCATTGGAAGAGGTCACTCCTTGGCAAATGTAATAAATACTAGTACTCCCTGTGTTCCATAATATAAGAACATTTTTGGCACTACACTAGTGTCAAAAACGTTCTTATATTATGGGACGGAGGGATTACGAAGAAATAGATAGAGAGGAGTAAAAAAATACACTTATAGCCAACCTTATAGCTAACCTTGTTGTAGTATGAGTGACTAAGTGATGACTATGTATGACATGCCAACATCAGATAGCCTAACGCACCATGTTAAATCTCCAAGGGCGCGACCGCGCGTGCGACGCGACGGTCGTGGTAGGTGCGACCATGATATGGGGTGTTGGCAACCCTTGGATCTGAGATCAAACGGTCGCATGCTAAGTTGCTGAAAATTTGCAGAATAACCCTCCTGCGGCAACCGACAAATTTCCTCCCGCGGGCTGGAGTAGGTTTCTCGGTTTGCATGCGGGTTTAATGGAGGCGAGGAGGCGTGTTAATCCGGGCATGCAGTGGACAGCGCAGTACTATTCGATTTGACAACTACAACTAGTATATTATAAAAAACAAAGAAGAAGTAGAGATAGAGATAAGAATAGAGACTAGGGAGGAGCACCATCTACTGCTTCGTGGGCTACTCCTGCGCTCCATTCGGCGGTCGCAACGTCCCCTACAGCCACTCCCTCCTGTGCTCCATTCAGAGGGCGCTGTTGACATTTGGGGAGCGCACTCTTGCGACTGCTAGCATCCACGACTTCACCGACGATGACTTCTTCCCCGACCTCGGCAACCTCTTCCTCAACGACATGGGACACAACCTCAACGCCAATGGTGCTGCTCCCGTTGCACCGTATATGTTTTTGTCCTTCCTGTTCGAAATCGTGGTAGAATTCATGTTTCTACTCTGTGTCCTAGACTCGATCTGTTCATCTACTATGCTAGTCCGCATGATTAGTTTAATCTCTGTTATAGCCGTCATGATTTATTTTGTAGTAAATCTCGTAGTAACTTGCTCATATATTCAACTGGCGGAACGTCCCCTACAGCCACTCCCGTTTCATGGACAGCCTGGTCGATGCCTCCAAGGAGCCCTTCGTCTACTGCTATGAGTGCCCGGTGCCGTTTTGGGGCTCGCCGGCGGACGTCGTGCATCACCTGACGCAGGCGTGCGGCGATCACTACTAGCCCTTGGCGAAGAACATCAAGTACGAGACGTGCTACCCGTTCATCGTGCCAGAGTCGCTGGAGGATCAGCGTCGCCTGCTAGTCTCGGAGGAGGACGGCAGCGTCTTCCTCTTGATCGTGGCCACCGGCGAGGCCCACGCAGGCCGCCGCCACATCTCTGTAGTGTGTGTCAGGGGCGACGCCGCTGACGCTGACACTGACACGAGGCCGATGTACGGGTGCGTGTTCACTATTACTACCCCTCGGAGGTCCGTGGGCGGCGACACTGGCTACGTCAAGCTGACTTGGACTCTGCCGAGCTGGGACCTTCCCGCCGATGTGGACATGGAAGACGCATGGTATTATTTGACCCCCAACAATGTGCATGGGGACTCCAAGGAGGTTCACCTGGACATATGCATTACTAAGTTAAATGTTGATCATTAGTCTTCGCTCAATGTAATCCGCTGTCTAAGCATGTGGAGACTTCCATGCATGATCTTGCTCTATTGGAGTATCGCGCATGAATAAAAGCGTATCCATTTATGGTTTAGTCTAGAATCTTCCATGTATGAATTTTTACTACAATACCGGTGAAAGACTTATGATGAACCATTTCCTGCAAAGCACAATAAGAGTTATTTCTTCACAAGTTTTGGAAGGTTGAACAATTGAACGCTTTTGTTTGCAAAAGATACTTTTTTATCTATTTCACCCGGATGTTTCTGAGCTCTAGAGATGAAATAATATCCGAAGAAACCTATCGATACCTGTTACACATGAGATGACCCCCACATCCTTTGTCAAAATAAACAACACCCCGATCAATGCATTTCACTCTTTCGTGCAATGGACGGGCACCTTACTTGCTCCTACAGGTGCTTAAGCTTGCCACATAGGCATAAAGTCTGATGTGGCAAGTTAATCAAGAAGAGAGAGACTAGTTTGGTGACCCAAGGAAGAAACAGTGCTAAGCGCGTGTACCTAGGTGAAAAGACAATTTTGAGTCTATAGCTAATTAAATGAAGCAAACTTAGCAACACCATTTCATTGGAAGAGGTCACTCCATGGCAAATGCAATAAATACTAGTACTCTCTGTGTTCCATAATATAAGAACGTTTTTGGCACTACACTAGTGTCAAAAACGTTCTTATATTATGGGACGGAGGGAGTACGAAGAAAGAGATAGAGAGGAGTAAAAAAATACACTTATAGCCAACCTTATAGCCAACCTTGTTGTAGTATGAGTGACTAAGTGATGACTATGTATGCCATGCCAACATCAGATAGCCTGACACACCGTGTTAAATCTCCAAGGGCGCGACCGCGCGAGCGGTGCGACGGTCATGTTAGGCGCGACCATGATACGGGCTGCTGGCAGCCCTTGGATTTGAGATCAAACGGTCGCATGCTAAGTTGCTAAAAATTTGTAGAATAACCCTCCAGGATAGGATATTCACCCATAGGTCTAGAATCACGCCATGCAACCGTTCGATCTCAGATCCAAGGGCTCTCAGAAGCCCATATCATGGGAGAATGGAAAGCCACTACCCTGCTGTCAGTGTCAAAACCGGCGGATCTCGGGTAGGGGGTCCCGAACTGTGCGTCTAGGCGGATGGTAACAGGAGACAAGGGACACTATGTTTTTACCCAGGTTCGGGCCCTCTCGATGGAGGTAAAAGCCTACTCCTGCTTGATTGATATTGATGATATGGGTAGTACAAGAGTGGATCTACCAAGAGATCAAGGAGGCTAAGCCCTAGAAGCTAGCCTATGGTATGATTGTTGTTGTTGTTGTGTCCTACGGACTAAAACCCTCCGATATATATAGACACCGGAGAGGGCTAGGGTTACACAGAGTCGGTTACAATGGTAGGAGATCTACATATCCGTATCGCCAAGCTTGGCTTCCACGCCAAGGAAAGTCCCATCCGGACACGGGACGAAGTCTTCAATCTTGTATCTTCATAGTCTTGGAGTTCGGCCAATGATGATAGTTCGGCTATCCGGACACCCCCTAGTCCAGGACTCCCTCAGTAGCCCCTGAACCAGGCTTCAATGACGACGAGTCCGGCGCGCATATTGTCTTCGGCATTGCAAGGCGGGTTCCTCCTCCGAATAATTCATAGAAGATTATGAACACCAGGATAGTGTCCGGCTCTGTAAAATAAATTCCACATACCTCCGTAGAGAGAATGATATGTACACAAGTTCAATCTGCTAACATATTCTGTGGTGTGACGTCACACCACAACCAAGACTTTACTTGAATCGTTTTTATTATACCACCTCAGCGCGTTTAGCGAAGCGGTTTCCTTGGCACGTCTTGTCGAAGCAGAGATCGTGTTCCCCTTATTCCGGGATTCCCATCAATACCGACATGGGTAACCCAACCGCGCCATTGATTGTGGCGCTTGGGAGATAAGCGAGTTTTACCAGGCCGGTAGGGACGTACAGTTTCGTCCGCCCATATATAAGGGGATAAGGATCCACCTTTTTACCTACGCCTTCTTCCTCCTTTGCTTATCCATCTCCGCGCACTCGAGCTCCAGCGCCCAAGTCCGCACATCTCACCTCGACCTTCTCCAGCCATGTCCGGAGCGGGAGGCAAGTGGATGGCCTCCTCCGTTATGGAGGGGCACATCAAGAAACTGCGCAACGCCGGATATCTGTCCAGCGACATCACGCATCGGCTCCCCGATGAGGGGCAGCTCATCCCCACCCCCAGGCCCCATGAGAGGGTGGTATTTCTTCCCCATTTCCTCCACGGACTGGGCTTCCCACTCCACCCCTTTGTCCGGGGGCTCATGTTCTACTACGGCCTGGATTTCCACGATCTGGCCCGAAATTTTATCCTCAATATCTCGGCGTTTATCGTCGTGTGCGAGGCCTTCCTCTGCATCCGGCCCCACTTCGGCTTGTGGCTAAAGACCTTCAATGTCAAGCCGAAGGTTGTGAAGGGCAGCCAAGCGGAGTGCGGAGGCGCCATGGTGGGCAAATGTAACGCCCCGGATTCATTGCGCCAGGTGTCTTCCAGTTATTCATCGTTGTTGCCAGGTCATTTGCTTGCGTGTTGCATTTTATCATGTCATCATGTGCATCTCATTTCGCATTCGTGTTCGTCTCATGCATCCGAGCATTTTCCCCGTTGTCCGTTTTGCAATCCAGCACTCCTATGTCATCCGGCGTCCCCTTTTTGCCTCTTCTCTTGTGCGGGTGTTAAACTTTCTCGGAATGGCCCGAGGTTTTCCAAGCGGCCTTGGTATAGCACCGGTAGACCGCCTGTCAAGTTTCGTGCCATTTGGAGGTCGTTTGATACTCCAACGGTTAACCAGGTAACCGTAAAAGCCTCTTTTGTTGCAGCCCAACACCCCTTCCAAAGTGACCCTAAACCCAGCAAACTCCCCTCCATGCTCTCGGTCGTTCGATCACGATCGCGTGGCCGAAAACCGCTCCTCATTTGGACTCTCCTAGCTCCTCTACCTATATAAACGTCTCTTCCCCTCCATTTTCGCGGATGAATCCACCCTAACCCTAGCCTCCACCTACCTCCGCCGCCGGACATGTCCGTTTCCCGCCGGACAAAGCCCGCGCCGCCGCCTCCGGCCAACCGGCGCCCGCCACGTGTCCAGCCGCCGCGCCCCGCCGCCAGGCCCGTCGGG
>NC_057810.1:218409494-218422748 GCF_018294505.1 Triticum aestivum | reverse complement strand
CACCGCCGCGTCCCGACCGGCGCCACGCCCTCCCTTCGGCCCCGCCTCCGGCCGGCGAGCTCGCCGGAGCTCGCCCGCGCCGCCTCCGTCTCCACCTCGCCGCCCCGTGCCTCTCCGGCCCGTATCCGGCCGAGGGCGCCCCGGAGCCTTCTTCCCCAACCCCAGGTCCGTCTGCCCCGGCCGACCCCTTCTTCCCCGAGCTCCTCCGGCGACTTTTCCGGCGAGATCCGCCGCCGCGTTGACTTTTCCGCGAGGTCCAAATTCCACCAAGTCCTGTAATCATTTACATTATAATGCCATGTTCATCGCATCATAGCTCTCTGCATCCGTAGCTCCGTTTCGTGCGTGTAATATGTCAAATTGTTCGTCTCGAAGAGTACTTCATTTCATTCCATTGCATCATGTTCATTTGAGCTCATCTTGATGCCCGAAATGCTGTTGGAAGAGTGCATGTTGATGTTAACCCGCTGAAACTGTTATAACTTGCTCATTTGTCATTTTTGCCATGTTTGATGTGTGCATCCTATGAGGTTGATGTCTACATGTGTTTTGATCTATGCCATGCCATCTTTCCAGTGGTGCTATCCATGTATTTTTGTGAGTTGTGTGCTGAGTGCATCAAGCTTGTTAAGTATGGTACTTGCTGTTGCTGTTTTCCTGACAGATTCTGTTATATTTTGTTGCTATGTTAATCTGCTGCTACAAGTCATTTCATGCATTATTCTGGAGATGTTCACTAAGGATGTTTTGTTATACATATCTTGCTCTATCCATTCATGCCCCTGGTTGCATTTATAGACTACTGTAGCTTGTTGTAATCTTGCTCCAAAGTTGCTAAATAATGTTGTTGTCAACCTGTTAACATGAAGTTCAGTTTTGGCCATGTGCTTTTCTAGTGATCCATGTACCCTATGAACTTGTTCTTGCCATGCTTAGCTTCATAAACATGCCTTCTTACTGTTGGTTGCCTTGACATGCCATGTATTGCTGTGTGGTGAGTGGTTCAAGCTCACGAGCATGTCTACTTATTGTTGTTCCTGCCATGTTTGAATCTGTCATATAACTTGCCAAGTTTACATGGGTGCCATCATATTTTCTGTGCCTTTTTGGCTCACGGTCAGTAAGGGACTTTTGGTCTATGCTATTACTAGATTCATGCCATGCCTTTGTTTGCCATGATAAGTTCCTGTAACATGTTGTTTGATAGCTCTAAACATTGCAACCTGATGTTATTTCCTGACAAGTCTGAAACTGTTATAATTTGCAATCTTCCCATGTCCTTTTGAGCATGTTCTAGTTGTTTCTGGAGATAGCTCAGTGTTCATGTCTTGTTATGCTTTACCTGTACTTCATGCTCATGCCTTTTGTTCTTATGTTGGGGTGCTGTAGCTTGTTGTTTTGATGCTTGTAAGATGCCTAGTTGCTGTTTTGGACAGATTGTTGTTATGACTTGTATAGAGTGTATGTGTTGCACCGTTGCTCCGTTTTGAGTGTGCTCTATATGAAACTTGCGTGATTTTGCATGTAGTTTCATATTATCATGTTGCATCCTTGTTTTGGTGTGTTTGCTTGATGTTTGGGTGCATTTTTCATCAATGCCATGCTTAACTTGTTTTGCTCATATCTTCTAGGCCGTAGCTCCGAATCTAATGAACTTTATATGTAACTTGACTAAAATTTCGTGTAGATCCTCTTGGTGCTCTTTAACTTGCTGTTTAACAACTTCAACTTAATGTTTGTTCAGATCTTGACCAATTTCGAAATTTGCATATGAGGACTTACCGGATTTGTTATATGTTGTTTCCGGCCTCATTTAAACTTGCCTTGATGTGTTGTTCTTGTTTGCATCATCTCTTGCCATGAGTAGCTCCATGTAGCTTCGTCATGCATCATGCTTGTTGTGCATCATGTCTTGTTCATGTGTGGTGTGTTTACTATGTTGTGTGCTTCTTCTCGATAGTTCCCGTTTCGTTGCGATCGTGAGGATTCGTTCGTCTACGTGTGGCTCGTCTTCGTGGCTTCATCTTCTTCATGGACTCGTTCTTCTTCCTTGCGGGATTTCAGCAAGATGACCGCTACCCTGGATCTCACTACTATCATTGCTATGCTAGTTGCTTCGTTCTATCGCTATGCTGCGTTACCTATCTTTTGCTCTTCAAGCCTCCCCAAATTGCCATGAACCTCCAACCTTTGACACCCTTCCTAGCAAACCGTTGTTTGGCTATATTACCGCTTTGCTCAGCCCCTCTTATAGCGTTGTTAGTTGCAGGTGAAGTTGAAGATTTCTCCATGGTGGACAGGGTTATGTTGGGATATCACAATATCTCTTATATTATTAATGCATCTATATACTTGGTAAAGGGTGGAAGGCTCGGCCTTATGCCTGGTGTTTTGTTCCACTCTTGCCGCCCTAGTTTCCGTCATACCGGTGTTATGTTCCCAGATTTTTGCGTTCCTAACACGGTCGGGTGATTTATGGGACCCCCCCGACAGTTCGCTTTGAATAAAACTTGTCCACCTATACCCTTCCCTTGGGTCGGCCAACCCAAGGGTCATCTTTATTTTAGCCCCCCCCCGGGCCAGTGCTTGTCTAAGTGCTGGTCCGAACTGAGCTGCCTGTGGGGCCACCTCGGGGAAACTCGAAGTCTGGTTTTACTCGTAGCTAGTCTCATCCGGTGTTGCCCTGAGAACGAGATATGTGCAGCTCCTATCGGGATTGTCGGCGCATCGGGCGGCTTTGCTGGTCTTGTTTTACCATTGTCGAAATGTCTTGTAAACCGGGATTCCGAGACTGATCGGGTCTTCCTGGGAGAAGGAATATCCTTTGTTGATCGCGAGAGCTTATCATGGGCTAAGTTGGGACACCCCTGCAGGGTATAAACTTTCGAGAGTCGTGCCCGCGGTTATGTGGCAGATGGGAATTTGTTAATGTCCGGTTGTAGATAACTTGACACCTGATCCGAATTAAAACACGTCAACCGCGTGTGTAGCCGTGATGGTCTCTTCTCGGCGGAGTCCGGGAAGTGAACACGATTTCTGTGTTATGTTTGACGTAAGTAGGAGTTCAGGATCACTTCTTGATCATTGCTAGCTTCACGACCGTTCCGCTTGTTCTCTTCTCGCTCTTCTTTGCGTATGTTAGCCACCACATATGCTTAGTCGCTGCTGCAACCTCGCCACTTTACCCCTTCCTTTCCCATTAAGCTTTGCTAGTCTTGATACCCATGGTAATGGGATTGCTGAGTCCTCGTGGCTCACAGATTACTACAACAACAGTTGCAGGTACAAGTTTATGCGATGATCATGACGCGAGAGCGATGCTTGCTTGCGTTGAGTTCTTCTTCTGCTTCTTCTTCGATCAGGGGATAGGTTCCAGGTCGGCAGCCTGGGCTAGCAGGGTGGATGTCGTTTGAGTTTCTGTTTGTGTTTCATCCGTAGTCGGATGGTGCTCTTATGTAATATGATGTTGTATTCGTGTGGCATTGTATGCCTTTTGTATGTATCCCCATCTATTATGTAATGTTGATGTAATGATATCCACCTTGCAAAAGCGTTTCAATATGCGGGTCTATCCTTGGTGGGACCTTCGAGTTCCTTTTCGATAGGGTCGCATATTGGGTGTGACAGCAAAATGCCCAACATCACCTGGCTCAAGGTGCCTTCGTGGAATCCATCAAAGGGTGGCAATCGGGGTGGTTCTACATCACCGAGCCGCGTGACCCTAAATGGGCAGCGGCCCCCGAATTCAGATCTGGCATCCCCATGCAGCTCACCTCCTGGAAAGAGAAGGGCTTGCTATGGGGTAATTCGGAAGAGCTGACCGGACTCCAGTCCTGTCTCCAGACCCTGGTGAACAAGAAGCTCAAGCTTGTCAACGTGATCCAGGTCATGCTCGTCCGCTGGATTCTCCCCTGCCAGCAACGGGACTTCAGTTTGTGGGAGTTTGATCCGGCACAACACCGGACCTTGAGCAGGCTCTTCGACACTATGTACGAAGCTGCCTGGAGGGTGTTGTTCAAGGGCGCTGAAGCTCCCGCATCCGCTACCGAAGATCGCGGATTCAGCACGCAGCGTCCGGCTGGCGAGGAAAGCTATGTTATCCTTTATGGGACACTTGCTTTTCATAGTTTGACTCTATGTGGCATCTAAACTCCCGATACCTTTAACAGGACTGGCAGAAGATGTCCGGACAGGTTAACTGTCTGGCTCCCCTTCCAGAAGACCCAGCGGACACCCGTTTGACGGGGCTGCTGGTCCCGGCACTTTACGTGGTGCCGGAGAAGAAGGCCACGGGAACCCGAAGGAGTTCCCGGCGTCAGGTGGTATCGGACTCATCGTCCGATGACTCCGAGGCGGACTCCTCCCACGAGGACGAGGAGGAGAAGAAAGAGGCCTCTCCCCCAGCGGGGGGAGAGAAGAAGAGGAAGGCCTCCCCAACGAGGGAGGCCGAAGGGTCCAAGAAGGGAAGGACCTTTCCCCCGGACTGTTCCGCCAACGTCGGCGACGGCAACGAGGAGTGGCCCTCAAGGGCCAAGCCCCTGGCGAGATCGTAAGTATCCAGACTCCTAGATGATTTATAATTTTTCTTTTTGTCGCATGGTGTCTTTCTAATGCCGCATACAACCCTGTAGTCCGCCCAAGGGTGATCTTCCCGCTTCGTCGAGCGGGTCCTTGGGCACGTCGGATATGGATTCTCTTCCGACCGCCTCCACCCCCCGTGACGCTGACGACGCCGAGGTGGGATCCTGGGAAGGGACCCACCAGGAGGAGGCTCCGGAGGTGCCGCAGGGCAACCTCCCGGACTTCACACCGGACTCTGCGCCGGAACCTGCAGTGGTTCCGGAGTCCGGCGGGCGGCCCCTTCGTAAGAAGGGAAAGACTGTGACGCCGGCGGCCTCCGTCCAACCGGAGGCACCGGATAACTTGCTGGAGGTGCTCAACGGTGCTTCCATCGAAGAAGAACACTGCACTGTTATGAGTGCGGTGATTCAGAAGGTTCAGCTCGCCAAGAGCGGGCTGACCGAAGCCTGCAGTAGCCTTCTAACAGGCTTTGAGGTAAGAATTTTAAGATATGTAATACAATACCACATAGACAGTAGCCCCTGATGCTCGGTTCGGTGTTCGAAAAGAAAAGCCGGACTAAGGATCTAAAAAGATATACGCAGGAGTCTAAAAAATATGTCAATATGGGATTGCAGGCTGCGCTGCTGACCTCTGCCGCACTGACTGCAGAGGTCAATGCTTTGAAGCTAAGCCTCGAGCGGTCCGAGAACGAGCTCGGCCATGCCAAGAAGCTGCTCGAGGACAAGGAAGGTGAGTAACACCATATTAAAGTTGTACCTTACAGAAAAGGATTTGGTTGCAAGAGAAAATAACAAGGATAACGTGGGTACTACAGGGGCCACGAACGAGCTGGCGACCCTGAAGGAGGCGGTGTCCGTGGTTGAACGCAATGTGGCCGCGGAACGAGCCGGGCGAGAGAAGCAGGAGGTGTGGGTGGCGGAGGTACAGCAAGAGCTCCAGGCTCTCGTGAAAAAGCACGAGAGTTTGGAGCGTGACTCGAAGACTCGAGAGTCCGAGCTTGTGTCGGCTCTTGAGAGTGCCAAAGCCGCTAAGGCCGATGCCCACAAGGCCCTCCAGGAAATCGAGGATTTGAAGAAAATAGCGGAAGGTAAGGCATTCTTCATGCAAAGCAAGCATGTTAAAGTGAATTACCTGTTACTTACCCGGATTTGGAGCTCTCCAGGAACGTTCGCAGATCTGCCCCGCAGCATGTCCGATGCTACCGCTTTCTACAGAGCCGAGGAGGGGAGCTCGACGGAGAAGGTATTCTGGTCTCAGTATGCTCAGGCCGGACATCCGATGCCCCTTAGCGACCAGCTGAAGCAGCTGGTCGAGCTCCACAAGGTGGCCGAACAGGCCATGAAGGGCCTCATAGTTTGGCTGTGGCCCAAGGAGGCCATGCCTGGGAGCTACTTCGGCCTGGTGCGGTGGCTGGTGGATGCGTGTCCCTGGGTTGAAGTTGTCAAGAACTCCGCCTGTATTGAAGGTGCCCGTCGGGCCCTTGCCCGTGCAAAGGTGCACTGGGGCAGGATGGACGCTGAGAAGCTTGTGACGGACGCGCCACCGACGGGCAAGGAGTATCGCACGCCCGAAATGTATTATAAGAGTGTCCTGAAGGGTGCCCGCATGATTGCGGGTGAGTGCTCCAAAGATGTAATATTTGAGTAGACTCGCATTTTGTTATCCTGTGCGCTGAAAACTTTGTTCATATGCGCTAAGCAACGCTTGTTAATTTAAAATATTACCTTTTGTGCGGCCGTTTATCAAATCTGAGAGATGGCAAGTCGTCGGCTTCAGCCCCCATGCCACGAGTGCTGGGGTGTTCGGGATAAACTTGAGCGCTCTTGTTCCCATTTTTGGGTCCATCTAGGGAGGCGCTCAACACAACGAACGAGGCAACCGGACTTATAATGCTTGAACACTCTCACTTAGCCATAGAATTCTATAATTTTAAATTTCGGCGAAGCCCCTAGTGTTCGGAAGACCGAGTTCGGGGCGCTATCCACGCCTGGGCCAGACAAAGCCGGTTCCTCGCTCTAAGCGCCATAAGTCTTTAGGGACTCGAAAAAACCTCTCGAACAGCGACCAGCTCTCGCCTTATCATGACGGTCAGTTTTAGCTTTCTCCACTGAGGCGCTCGCCCAACTCAACTGGGGCGCAATCGCAGTGGTTCTCCCAGTGCTACCTTAGCCGATACAACGGAACGTAAGGTACCAAAACATGGGAGCCGGGCAAACCCAACTATTGACCCAAGACATGATTCGGAGCCGATGCATATAATGCTATAAGTTCGAGGTGCCGCACTTGTGAAAGTGTTCGGACTTATCACACCATAATGTGGGGAACTTAAGCCCCTGGTGTATTTAGCCGTACCAAAGTGTACGGATGCAACATGTCATAAATGAACATATGTATAAGAAAGAAATGCAATTATAAGCAAAAAGCGATGCATTGTTTATTCAAGAAATACTGCCATGAATGCAGAACAATACAAATAGTGCGGTAAGCAAGGGATGGGACTATTAAACATGTCCCCCTCCAGGGGTAGGCTGCGGAATGGTGTATAAAACAGATTTAATGCTCGTAATGGAGACCACCTGGATACTCGTCGTAGCCTTTCTCCTTCCCTGGCTGTTGTATCGTGAGTTCGGCAGGTCTGCTGCCGGACAGGGCCTCTGGTAAATGGAGTCCTGTGGATGAGAAGGAAAAAAAGAAAAAGAAAAAGATAACACACTTGGGAGCCCCTGGTGTGGTTGAGTCGCACTATGGGTCTGTCGTGGTCGTGCCCCTCCCCCTATGCCCATGGTATCTCCAGAGCATAATGATGTATGCGAAGGACCAGTCTTGCAATTTTGCAAGGGCAGGGGTTGGGGCCGCATTGCTACGCGTGCTTGGAACATGCCAGGTGGTCTTGTTGTAGGTTACTCCGGGCGCGTTTAGCCGTGTCCGGTCGCTTAACAGTCGGACTCGAGAATTGCCTTAAGAGGCTGCTCTGTACTTCTGCCGTGAGAGCTGCTGTGTGTTCCTCCGTTCGGAGGGAGCGTTCAGTGTTTCTGTTGACCGTGATGACTCCTCGAGGGCCTGGCATCTTGAGCTTGAGGTATGCGTAGTGCGGCACCGCGTTGAACTTTGCGAACGCGGTCCGTTCGAGCAGAGCATGATAGCCGCTGCGGAACGGAACTATGTCAAAGATTAACTCCTCGCTTCGGAAGTTATCCGGGGATCCGAAGACCACTTCAAGTGTGACTGAGCCTGTACAATTGGCCTCTACACCTGGTATGACGCCTTTGAAGGTCATCTTTGTGGGTTTAATCCTTGAGGGGTCTATGCCCATCTTGCGCACTGTATCCTGATAAAGCAGGTTCAGGCTGCTGCCGCCGTCCATCAGGACTCTGGTGAGGTGAAATCCATCGACGATTGGGTCTAAAACCAATGCGGCGAATCCGCCATGGCAGATACTGGTGGGGTGGTCCCTTCGATCAAAAGTGATCGGGCAGGAGGACCATGGGTTGAACTTCGGGGCGACTGGCTCCATCGCGTATACGTCCCTGAGTGCACGCTTCCGCTCCCTTTTGGGTATGTGGGTTGCGTATATCATGTTCACCATCCGCACTTGTGGGGGGAAACCCTTCTGTCCTCTATTGTTCAGCGGCCGGGTCTCTTCCTCGTCATCATTGTGCAGCCCCTTGTCATTGTTTTCGGCAATTAACTTGCCTGCCTGCTTGAATACCCAACAATCCCTGCTGGTGTGATTAGCTGGCTTTTCGGGGGTGCAGTGTATCTCGCAAGAGCGGTCGAGTATTCGGTCCAAATTGGACGGACCCGGAGTAGTTCTTTTGAATGGCTTTTTCCGCTGACCGGGTTTGGAGCCTCTGAATCCGGCGTTGACTGCCGTATCCTCAGTGTTATCACCGTTAACGTGGCGTTTGTTTTTGTTGCGACGCGACTTGCCATTGCGGTCCTTGGTATCCGGGCTGCCAGAATTTTTGCAGAGGTTGTTGTTGCGGGCTAGCCAGCTGTCCTCTCCCACGCAGAAGCGGGTCATGAGTGATGTGAGGGCTGCCATGGATTTCGGCTTTTCCTGTCCTAGGTGCCGGGCAAGCCACTCATCGCGGATGTTATGTTTGAAGGCTGCAAGGGCCTCTGCATCCGGACAGTCGACGATTTGATTTTTCTTTGTTAGGAACCGTGTCCAGAACTGTCTGGCCGATTTGTCTGGCTGCTGAATTATGTGGCTTAGGTCATCAGCGTCTGGTGGTCGCACATATGTGCCCTGGAAGTTGTCAAGAAATGTGGCTTCCAGGTCCTCCCAACACCCGATTGATTCTGCTGGCAAGCTGTTAATCCAATGCCGAGCTGGTCCTTTAAGCTTGAGTGGGAGATATTTGATGGCGTGAAGATCGTCATCGCGGGCCATGTGGATATGAAGGAGATAGCCTTCGATCCAAACCGCGGGGTCTGTTGTGCCATCGTAGGATTCAATGTTCACGGGTTTAAACCCTTCGGGGATTTGATGATCCATTACTTCATCTGTGAAGCATAGTGGGTGTGCGGGGCCTCTATATTGGGCTATATCACGACGTAGCTCAAACGAGCTTTGTCTACTGTGTTCGGCCCGGCCGGAGTTGCTGTATCTGGCGCGACGGTCATCGTCGCGCATCGTGGGGCGCCCACGCGCTCCGTAGATCGATCTTGATTGTCTTGCCTTATCCTCCAATATGTCTCGCAAGTCCCGCGCATTCCCCCGTGGCTTCGTGCTTTTCGAGCGGTGCCGGGGTACGGTTCTAGTGGAGGGCCAAAAGGCCTCTCTGTCGTGGCCACGAGGTGGTCGGTGGTGATGCAGGTTTATATGCCTCCTCCTCTAATCGGGGGAGCAGCTTGCGTTTGCGGTAGCTTTTGGAGGGGCGTTCGAGTTCATGCTCTTCGGCCGCGAGCACTTCAGTCCATCTGTCGGCTAGCAGATCTTGATCAGCTCTAAGCTGTTGCTGCTTTTTCTTGAGGCTATTTGTCGTGGCCATAAGCCTGCGTTTAAAACGCTCTTGTTCGACGGGATCCTCGGGCACGACGAATTCTTCATCATCGAGGCTTCCCTCGTCTCCAGAGGGAGGCATGTAATTATCATCCTCTACCTCTTTGTCTGCCACTCTCTCATGAGGGCTGGCTTCTCCGTCCTCCTGTGCTGAATCTTGATGGAGGGGGTTGTCTTCAGCACTGTCTGGGGTGTTATTATCTCCGGTGCCGGAATCTCCATTTTTGTTGTGGCGGGATTTAGAGCGGCGCCGCTAACGCCGGCGCTTAGGCTGTTTCTTGGTAGGATCTTCCTCCGCTGCTTCCTCGCCATTCCCATCCTTTGGGATGTCCACCATGTAAATGTCGTATGACGGGGTGGTCTTCCAGTGCCCCGTAGGCGCTGGTTCTTGGTCGTCTCGGCATCGTCGTCCATACCGTCGATGTCTTTGAGTCGTGTGACACTCCAAAATTTTTATTTGGTTTTCAGCATAAACTTTGTGGTTTTTGAAAAGAGGCCATTTAAAATTTTCCCAGAAAAACCTTCCTCTTAGAAACTTCCTTTGCTTTGGCAAGGATTTTATTTTTCTTCAAACTATGGTGTTTGATCTTTTGAAACTTCTTCTCTGTTGGTTCCCTCTCAAATTATTTCAGGATTTAATTTTATATTCTTTAGAAAAAAGAAACTCTATGAAAATTTGGGATTTTCATATCTTGGAAACCACCCATGACTTTGTATTTTGCCCATGTGATAAAACCCCTCCAAAACCTCCCCTCCTCCTTGTAATCAACCTAAGTTCTCTGTCCCAACTAATCCAAGCAAGTTCTGGATTTTATTCTAATTTTCTTTCCCCTCAAATCATTTCTGCAAATTATTTGGAGCCTGAGAGATTTTCAAAGCAAGTACCCTTTTGCATTTGAGTTTTGACCTCAAACCAACTCTCCTGGATGGTCCTTTGTACCCACAACCCAGAACCATATTGATCCACTCCTCCTCTTTTCAAATTTTTCAAATTTCAGTCTCTGCAAGTTTGGACCAGATTTGCCAAATTTAGTGAAATTCATATCTACACTTCTTCAAAAATTCCACCAAAATTCAGGCAGCCTACTAGAGCAATGAGTAGCCACTCCACCAAAAATCAGCTCAAGGAAAAATACCCAGAGACCAAATTCATTCTGTCGAACACCTTGCTTGCGTTGTTGCTGTTCATTTTCAGGAATATTCAGATTCAGTGTCGTTTTCGTTCGTCAGTTTCTATCACGCGTAGACAGTGCCCTTTGGCACGTTCCTCGCCGCCTCTTCCTCCTGTCTGGAGCACCACACGTGCGCTTGGCGCCTTCCCGGTGTCGGCGGCACCCTGGCCCACCTGCGCCGGTGTGTCTTGCGGTGGCCGAACCACCGTAGCGGCCGATAGAGAGCAGAACGGCGGCTCAACGCCGTTCGGCGCCGCCCAATCCTCCTGGTAGCTCCGCGTGGCCTCATGCACGCCAGCACACCCCATTGCACCGTCGCCGTGGCCCGGCAGGCACTGGGCACGCTCTCTGCCGCCGACGGGCCCGCGCCGCCCCGTTCCGTCAAGCTCCCCCTAAACAACCGAATCCCGCTGAGGTTAGCGTCTGAATGGAACCAGTAAACCTCCATGATGACGCCCAACTCCCTAATCTCCCCCGACCAAGCACTGCGCCGCCGTAACCTTCACTGGAGATCCCCGTTCGCGGCCACCGCCTCAGATCGCCTATAAAAAGGACCCCGAGCTCGCTCACGACCCCCACACCCTCACTGCACCTCTCCAAGACCCTGCCTAGCCACCAGGAGGACCTCGAGGAGGTCTCCTCCCCCGACTCCGGCCGCCCCGTTCCACCTCGGCCTCCACCTCGATTCGCTCCGGTGAGGCCGTCGCCGGCGCCCAAACCCTGTCAGTTACCCCCTCTAGCTACCAGAAGTCTAACCCCCTCCTCAATTTGGCCTTCGCAGCTCCATCCGACGAGACCCTCGACCACCCGAACCGCCGTCCGCCGGAGCAAGGCTCGCCGTCGACGTGGTGCTCACCGACCGCCACCACCACCACCAACCGACGCGGAAGGGCGCCCTGAACACGGAGGTACCCTCCGATCTTCCTGCCTCATCGTGGATCGCCGCCGGCGACCACCGCGGCTCTCGGGCGCCGGCGAGCTTCGTCCCCCGTTTGAAAGTTTAAACCTGACGAGTGGGACCCGCCCGTCAGCCTCTCAGATCCTTTTAAACGAATCATTTTCTGAAAACGCCTTCGGGCAAAATACGCTTTCCCCTCTGGGCTGGCGTATTCAAGACTGGAACATTTTCTATTTTTATAAGCTAGCCCCTGGAAATCTTCTGTTTCATTACAGATGAGTCCCTGGACAAAAACCTTTATAACTTTTAAACAGAAAAGTATTTTTGATTGATTCTTTTTCTGTCCTCTTTAAAATTTTGTCTAGCTTTTTATCAGATTTATTTGAAAAATATTTGGAATACTTTTTGTGCACCTCTTGGTATTTACGATATTGCATATATTTTCTTTATACCGTAGATACCGAAGGAGGTGACGGGGCCGCGAACTTCACCGAGCTAGGCTCCGACTACTCCGAACCAGGCAAGCATGTTTGAACTTTTGATATGATGATTGTTTTGGCATGTTTGCATTAAGTAGTTTATGGCATGTTGATGAACATACCGATGAATGTCCTGTTACCTGAGACGATGAGGCAAGTGAGATTCGAAAATCCATGAGTGGATGGATGTGAGTATGCATGGCCATGTGTTGGCATGAGGATGGGTAAGATGGCAGTGTTGTAGCATGCCAGGCTTATGCCAGACTATGTGACTTCAATGTCAACTCGTATCATTCCAGTTCCTTCCATTCTTCCTTCCTTGTACTACCACATGTTTTCCGCAAGGAATATGGCTTAGTAAGTTGTAAACCGCTTTCCTGGTACACACCAAAAAGGAGAGGCCGTGATGATGGTTCCATGGCCCTGGATTAAAGCCAGTCATCCTGTCAGGGGGCATGGGTGTTTCCGGTTGGGACCGAGAGGGGGGCACCCCTTAGAGCGCGCGTATATAAATTTGATCCCATGCTATTCGAGATTGTGATCTCCCCGTCTCAAAAGTTTTTCTTGGATGATGTCTAGGGTGATTCCTAGCATCGAGAGGTAGGATGGGTGTGTACTGGTTAGCTGTGTTTTCTTCCGAAATACCGTAAACGGAACTAGTCCTTCGTGACTACAGAAATCCGTTGGCTGTGGGAAAATTTTTGTACAAACTCTGCAGAGTCATATATTCCTTCGAATCATCTATTCCATGTCCAAGTTCGATATTAACTTATCTTGACCAAATGTCAGTTTTGAAGACAGAGACTCTGGTGAACCACATGAGTGCTAAGTCCGGTTAAATGATTATTCCTGTGGATGGACTAACTCGTTTATTCTCATGAATTGAATATTTATTATGAGCATTATTTCCTTGTGAATAAAAGCCCTTTATGTGGTGTCGCTAAGACGCCCGACTGTGGCATCTCTTTTAAAGCCCTTTCTGTGATGTCGCCCCGACGTCCGACTGTGGCATTCCTTTTAAAGCCCTTTATGTGGTGTCGCTAAGACGCCCGACTGTGGTATTTCTTTTAAAGCCCTTTCTGTGATGTCGCCCCGACGTCCGACTGTGGCATT